>NC_142930.1:20492073-20514573 GCF_046866305.1 Octopus bimaculoides | reverse complement strand
AGAATAATCTTTTCTCTGCCATAAAGAAGAGGCATTGAACGAATTATGGTTGTTATGAAATGGTAGCTGGTGTAGGTAGCTCTCTCAACCAAAGACGTGTGGAAAATCGAAACGCGTGTATCGTGTACATACATACATACATGTATATACATATATTCATATATTTACATACATAAAGTTATATGTACATATATTTATATATATACATAGATACACATAAATACGTATATATATATATATATATATATATGAATATATATATATATTATATATACACATACACACACATATATACATATAAATAAATATATATATTATATATATACACATATATGTATGTGTGTGTGCGTGTGTGTGTGTGCGTATGTGTGTGTGTATATAGATAGATATAATATACATTTATACAAGGAGAGAGACAGAGAGAAGTTAGCGTGAGGGAAAGCAAAACAAAGAGTAAGAGAAGAAGGAAGAATGTATAGTAGAACAAACATGACAAGACGACAGTGATAAACAATTAGAAATATAAAAATGGAGGGAAATAAAATTAGAGAAACATGGAGAGACAGGCGGATATGTTTAGAAGGATTTCTTGAGAAAAACAAGACGAAAAGGTAAGGCGACATCGCCATATAGAGAAAGAGGATATGAGAGAGCTGTAGAGTGTGAGATGCTGAATTAGGGAAATGAGACGTTCATACATTCATGAGAAAAAGAGAGGCAATGAGAGAAAAAGAGAGCAAAGCGGGAGAAAATACCATGCTGGTATGTGGTTATGCGATAAATAAAGATAAAAGAAAACCGGAGAAGGAAAAGAGGTACAACGCATGCGCAGGTGTGAATGTGTGAGGGAGAGTAACAGGAGAGAGCTCTGGGATGTGGTCCTTGTGGTGAGGTGAGATAACAACACGGATAATGATGCTCAGTTGTGTGTTAACAGTTGCAGTCGTAATGAAAGAAGCTTTATTAGCATTCGTTATTAAAATACACAAGCAAATAAATTAAGGAGTCTCTATGTGGTTACCAAAACTGCTAGGAATAGCAGCCAAATTTTCTTTAATTCTCAACTTACTGTCTTCACGAAGGGAAATATTTGTCATTGCCGTCCTAGACATCCCAAATATGGATGGTCATGGATAGAACGCCTTTGAATATAGGTATTTTGGACTCGATTCACAACAAAGAAGCATTGATAATTATAAATAAACGAACAAATAAATATTAGACCTGTATTGATACATTCGTTAGACACTTAGGTTAGACGTTTTACTTACGACAACAATGTTATGAGGAAACGCATGAAAGCCATCACCTCCAGTTTTCTTTCAGAAAATTATGACTCATTTTGCTCATGTCAGAAAGAGAAAGACAGACAGTCCGACAGAAGAATTGATAGATCGACAAGGAGGAAAAGTCGAAAAGCTGTATTTAAAATCGATCTATCTAAAAAATCTAGTCCTGGAGTATATGGTAGGTGAGTGAGAGAACAATTTTTGAATGAGTAACTAAACATGAGGATACCTTGCGTCAATAAGATATTTATTCTACATCTTAAAGTATATTAAATAATTTACTCTAATATCTTATTCTATCGGACTCTTTTCCCGAACCGCTAGTTTACGGCTATAGTGGAAAACACTTACCCAAGGTGTCACAGTAGGACTGAACCCGGTACCATGTGGCAGGGATGCAAGCTTCTTGTCACAAAACTACGCCTGCGCATATATATATATATATATATATATATATATATATATATATATATTGTTGTTATGTCCTGTAATTAATTTTATTGTATTTGTGTAACATTGTTCGCTTTTTCCCGTCCTTGTTTTTGTATACATTCGCTGCTTTCTTCCAAGGAATCTAATGCTCTTAGCTTAGTTTTTCTTTGGGGCTGGCCAGAGTGGAGCAATATCGAATATAACCAGCCGAAATTGCGAAGATAATCTGGATCTCGACTGATGAAAGAAAACTCCGAATGACCTGTCCATGTCTTCTTTGCATCTGGATGTTTTGTTGTCCCTTTCTTGTATCACCTAACTGTCTGGATGTTTTGCGTTCTTGTCCCATTTTCTATTATATATATATATATATATATATATATATATATATATATATATATATATATATATATATATATATATATATATACATATACACATACACACACTCGTTTATCAATTTGTGTTGCAAGATTCCTTATATATATATAATTATTTATATGAATATATACATGTATATGTATGTACACACATATAACAAAGATATATCAATTTTAACTGGCCCTAATTAATGCTATTTATCTTGGAGTTCCCGGGTAAATGTCATCAACAAGTTGTGAAACTTTATGATTATTTTAGGAAAAGATTCGTAAGTATAGACTGTTAGTTACAGACACCTCTCCACACTGACGCCTGACACCGGTGGACACTGTTCGAATGGAAACATATTGTATGCTGTAGTAATACAAATATCTTCCATGGAATAAGGTGTCTAGTAGCAGTATCTTTGTACGCGTTTCGCAGATGTAACAGTAATAAATACAGATTTGCGTTCTTAAATATAATGCATTTTATTTCAAGTAATACTAAATCTGCTCTACAATTATAATATTTCGGTAGTTCGTCACACTCGAGTATGTGCAATGCCCAAGTTACCACATAATTTGAATTCAAGAGACTGTGAATAGGAATTTAAGATACAATGAATTTGCTTTCAAGATTCTCATATTAATATTGTAATACCTTGTTCACTCAATCATCCCTCTTCTCCACATCACATATCTATTTCATTTTGATCGAATTTTATTAATGAGACGATTTCATTAGTCGTTGAAAAACCTTGTATTGTTCCTATGATTTGAACTCTGCACTGCAAGTAAAATCAACAACAGCTACAGCAACAACAGCAACAACACAATGTAGCGCTCTATCTATTTGGAGTAGAGAATTGTTCCTGTCCACAACCGTTATTTTACGACTAAGTGGTGCTTCTGGCTATCATGTGTTAAGCGATATATAAACCGACGCCAACACCCCCAGTAATCAAAATTTATACAAATGATGTATAGATTTTGTTGAAACAATCTGCTATATGACCATTAAATAAACTCTTCCAAAATTTACACAGTCGGCTCTGTTAGTTTTAATCTTTGTCGATGCTTAGTTGTTTTGGAGTTCGGCCAAATTAACTTCCGCATTAGACATCTTTTACAGATACACATATGCATAAATATATGTATGCATAGCACATACACACGCACACGCGCGCGTATATTCGCCCAGATGTATATACTATATATTATATTATATGACATTATATTATATCCCGGTAACTTAGGTTGATAGAGTAACCAGTTACAATTCAATGAATTTGGTTGTGACGACTGTATTATCTTCACAATCTCTTTAAGTAGTAACCTTTTCAGTATCGAAAGAGATGGTCTCTATTAAGAGTAGAAATTTCACTTCATTGTTACGTTCAGATAAAAGCAAACACATATTTTGTTAGTATAATTGGTCGGCAGTAAACATCTGTATGTATGTATATCTATGTATGTATATTATATATTTGTGTGTTACTTTAGATATTAAGTTAAATAACACACAAATAGAAACCTAATTGAAGACATTTTAATTATGCTATTAACACTTTTAAACAAAGACATAAACATCACACAATTTATTATTTTTTGTTTTTCTTCCAAAAAAATTAGGTTGTGAGGATAAATAGTAGAATAGTCTACAGTCTAAATAAGTATTAATCATAAATATAATGACACTAAAGTCTCAGAGACCATAGGGTGTCTACACAGTCATTTACTTAGATCGATTTCATAATTATACCCATTATGTCCAAGAATATGGCCCTATGTCAGTCCAGTTCAAGAAATTAGTACCTAAATTAATGTATATATTTGTGTGTGTACGTGTGTGTGTGTATCGCACGCAAAAGTAAAATGTCAGTCAAACGAATTTCCTTATGCAGCTCATTATGCAATATTTATTTGTATTATAATAATAATAATAGTTTAGACAGTGTCAGTTGACAACTTGCTGGGACTGCCTGCTGGAGCCTACGGCGGGTAAGACTACGCGCCCTCTATTGGTCAGTTAAAATTTAGACAGTGTCACGTGACAACTTGCTGGGGCTGCCTGCTGGAGCCTAGCAGCAGGTATTTAAAGGGAAATTTGACAAGACAGTCAGTCGGCCGCTGATACTCGTTGATGCTGCATCGAAGAGGCCAGGGAATAGAAGAAAGAAGACATGCGCTCAACACCAGAGCTGAAGACACCACCATGGCTCACTTCCTGCGCTCGCGACTCTTCATCAGCGAAGCGTGGGATCAAAGAACTGGCAAAAAGGTAGCTTCAGACGGTGCAACACGATGGCCTCCATTTTGAATGCTTGACTGCTTTTGTTGTAATTTGACGAATAAAGTAAATAAGTTACCAAAATATTGCAAAACTTTTAACACAATACAATATATTGTCATCCTCATGTAATTCATTCACAGAATTAATATGTAAGTAAACTGTAAATGCTATTAGAAAAACCTTCATATTTAACTGATGTAGGTGTTAGTTGTATAATTTTGGATGTCAAGATACATTTACTTTTTACATATTTTACACTATTTTAATAAAAAAAAGTGTTAAATACAGTATAATAGATATAAGAAAATGCTGCAAAATTTAAATGAACGCATATTTAACCATAAATAATCGCTGGAAATAGTGCAAGATACTAGATGATGGAAAAATTAACGAATAGTTTTTCATTTATATTGACAATGGAAAAAATATTCATAGGGTGACTTATAGTATTCGATTCTAACATTAGGATTTCCATTTCACTATTACTTTACATGTACCATTGGAGAATTAAATTCTCTATGTAGATACTGATTTCAAGATAAAGAATATAAATAAATATACAGATGTAAAATTGTAAATACAGGGTGGGCCAAAATTCACGCAGCAAAATATTTGCGATTTTATTTATATTCCGTTATTAATATTATTATTAATTTTGTTCATTATGCACCAGTACGCATGCATCCATCATTTTTCTTATTCTATTTTTGAAAAATTTAACCATATCTTTGACAATTCTGGTACGTTTAGAACTTATTTTATGCCTAACTTATGGTCCACACTGTAATACTCTACTCTTGATACCTACCTCTACATAGAAACACTGTCTAAAAAAATAAAACCTTTGATATCTACTTCCAAAGGCTAGGCATGGCATTCATGCTTTTCTCACAGACAGCTTCTCGAAATAAAGTAAAATGACTGTTCATTTCAAATATTAACTTCTTGCTTCAGTGAAAGTTCACAAATATTTGCAGCAAAGGGAAAACGTTTTGAGTTGATGACTTGCTCAACAAATATTTGTTATGAGTGATGTAACTTCAAACGAATATCTGCAGGGGACTAAAATGGGTGTAATGAAGTATATCTACATCAGTTTGACTGCATTATCAAGACTGAATATAAGAGAGATAAATAATCGAACTTAGAGAGCTTAGAGGAAATTTATTACATGTTGCAGGGTTTTACATCTAATGTTTTATCGCTTCTGATATTAATTTTAAAAAGGATTTCCTTTAATACATGAGGTATAAAGGCAGCCTTTCTGAATGTCCTTGGTAAAGATAGATGATTCGAATGAACTCTAGCCCATTACTGGTTTTGCATTATCTAACCAAGACTAACGAAAGAACTGATTTAAATATGAACATCATTTATAGAACCAAAATCACAGAAAGTTACCTTTTACCTTTTACTTGATGTAGTCATTGGACTGCAGTCATACTGCGGAATTGGCTTAATGTATGTGGTCGAACAAATCAACCCCAGTGCTTATATTAAAGTCTGGTACTAATTCTTGTGACCTCATTTGCAGAACTGCTGAGTTACGGAGACATAAACAAACACCAGTTGTCAAACAATGGTGGGGGACAAACAGACACTTTTATATATGTTTTAAATATGTGTGTATGTTTATACACACACATACATAAATACATACATAGACACACTTACACACACACACACAATGAGAAATAGCACGTTTTCCGTCTAGCATATTCACTCGCAAGGCATTGGTTGGCCCGGATCTATAGTAGGAGACACTTGCCCAAGGTACGGTGTAGTAGGACTGAACCAGAAACCAAGTGTTTACAAGGTGAGCTTCTTAACCTCACATCAATTCCTGAAAAAAAGAAATTTTTTAAAATAAAAACAGCACCATTATGGCAAAGGATCGAACACAATACAATGACTTCTTCATGATAAGAATTTAAAGAGAAATTTTACTACGATATGGTAATTAAAATCAATTCAGGTGAAGTCTTTCAAATATATTCTTCTCTTCTCACTTTCGTAATAACGTTTTAAAGATGTTATTATTTTAATGGCAAATCCTAACAACAAATAAAGTGTTTACATTTATTCAATTTATTTTTCGATGATACGAATTTGTTATTGTTGTTGTTGGAACAAATTGCCTTGTCACGGCATAAACAAATGTTTTCTCATTAGTGATTACCAGGATTATTGTTATTCTTTCATGAATATCTTCTTCTCATCAAACCTTCACCTAATCATCGGTCATATGTAAGTTTTCAAAGCAATTTTAGTTGTTTAAATGGCGCTTATAATCAATGAAAGCTGTCAGGCAAACAAACTAGTTTCAAGTTTTTTCTTTTAAAATGAATTCTTAAGCATACTACTACTACTACTACTACTACTACTACTACTACTACTACTACTACTACCACCACCACCACTACCACTACTACTACTACTACTACTACTACTACTACTACTACTACTACTACTACTACTACTACTACTTAATTTTGTTTTACTGATGATCATAAAGATTACCGTTGATACAGAAATTCTATTGATTTAAATTTATAAAGAGTAAATAACGACATTTACTAAAGAAAATTAATATCATCATCACGAACGAAAGTTTTCCTTTGTTTTTTCTATCTCTTTACTTTAATAATTCTTATAATGGAAAGACATTCTACAAAGCACATTACGTACCCGTCCCACACATACACACTCTTTCATTTACATATGCATATATGCATATAATCATATACATGTGCATACACAGACACGGTATTTGTCTTTATATGTTTCTGTGTGTGTCTGTGTGTGTGTGTGTGTGTGTGTGTGTGTGTGAGTGTGTGGGCGACAACGTCACCTTCGAGGACACTTCGAAGTGACTATCAATCAAAAAATTAGTAACATTTGATCTACATATACGGCAAGCCCCGTTTTTCAGTTAATTTTCGCAGTTTTATTTAACTACACACACACACACACACACACACACACACATACACACACACACACAAACACACACACACACACACACACACACACACACACACACACATAATGACACACATACTGTTCATATAAACTGTGAAATAACATTTGAATTATAATACGGATTAATTCTATAGTAATGTTTTTAGAGAAAATTTGGTTGATTTGGTCGTGTGTGTGTGTGTAGATTTACGTTTTACTTATAATAGAACTGCGAGCGTGCTGAGGCACCGGATTGAAGGATTTTTAGTCAGACGACTTAACTCCAGTACATATTTTTAAAGGCGAGTACTTATTCTATTGATCTTCTTTGCCGAACCGCTAGATTGTGAGTACGTAAACAAACCAACACTAATTGTCAAGCGGTGGTGGGGGACGGGGACACACACACACACACACACACACACACATATATATATATATATATATATGTGTGTGTATTTTTTCTTCTTTCTCTTTGGACTTTCCTGTTTCCGACGAAGAGCTCTGCTCGAAACGTTAACAACAATTCTCTCCCTTCACCGAACGTCAAATTAATATATTCCTTGTGCACGTCCTCACGTTCGTTTTTCTCATTTTTTTTCTCTGTTTCCTAATTGCTTGCTTATTTGAATTGACTATATATATATATATATATATATATATATATATATATATATATATATATATATATATATATATATATATATATGGTTGCGGGAGGACAAACTGCGGCACCTGTCGTTACCTAAATGAGGTGCCAGAATTTAAATTCACAGATGACCAAACCTTCAAAGTTAAGTCCAATCTCACCTGCCACACGGAAAATTTGATTAACGTAATGACATTCAATGGTTGCTAACATAATTGCCAACGGTCGGATTGTTACACAATAGAATAACAACCCATTGTCAAAAGATCTGAGACAAAAGCACAAGGAAAAACTCCTTAACCTGTGCAGGAAAGGCCTTACCAAATTTCAAATATTTCCCCTCTACAAGTCCTCAGATTCCTTGAAACAACAACAAAAACTAAAAGAAAGACAATTTATTAACAAGTATAAACTACAATCAAATATAGACCCAACTACAACCAATAAATAAGAACAGACACTTAAAAACAGTTTCATACATATTATTATCGTTTTGAAAAATACTTCCCCTCATTTCGTAAATTTTTTTTTCAATATTCATATATGCCAGCACACACACACAAACACGCGCACATGCACAAAAAAGAAAACATCGGAAAAAACACACGCACATACAAAAGAAAACATCACAAAAAACACATACGCACAACTCTGTACACTCACACAACATACACACAAAAGTAAACATCGCAAAAAACACACATGCACAAACACATCCACACATACACTCACACACATGCACACACACACACACACACGTAGACACACACATACAGTTGGTGACTACACATATACGCACAGTTGGAGACACTCAAAACAATACATCGAACCCAAAGAAAAATCCAAGACATTCTTCACAACATACACACCCATCAACTCACAGCTGGTCATTTTCTAAACATATTGAAAGGACATTCAACACGATACACTCATGCACGCACGCACACACACACACACACACACACACACACACACACACACACACACACACACACACACACACACACACTCACGCAGGTAGACATAAAACCCATTCAATAAATGCTTTTTAGCCACTCACTTGGCAGGAACACACAAAGATTTCTTTTAGACAATAGACACTCCTTCTCTCACTCTCTAACACTTTGAACTCTATACCAAGTTATATTTAAAGAAACCATCAATGAAAAATCTCCAGACATGTTCTTGACCCGCAGACAGAAGATATTTATAAATTCGTACTGATATTTGATGAGATGAGATACATCGGAACTCGTAATATTTTCTTTATATAATTTTAAAATCATTTTTATTAAAAATTCCCTCTTAAATTGAAATATTTTAGACTTACTTCTGTGCTATTTCCATCTCCATCTATTATATACATATATATATATATATATATATATATATATATATATATATATATATATATATATATATATACATGTCTATATGTATGTATGTATGTATGTAAGTATGTATGTATGTATATATGCATGTATGTATGTATTAACGCACACACGCACACCAATGCACAAAGAAACACACGCCTAGACGCACATACCTTCACCTGCACAGACACACACATATGTACACATGCATGCCCATATACATATGCACGCACGTATATATCACAGCTTACATATATTCATATATACACGCATGTTAACTCGTGCACATACATACATACGCACACATTCACCCCCTAAACATACATATGTGGCTATACGCGCATCCAAGCACATACAGAGATATATACGTAGATAGATATGCCTACATATATGTACGCATATACACTCATACATGTACGTCTCAGCATACACACACACACGCACTTGTATCTACGGATGTATACATATATACTCACACATATTTTTACACACATACGCAGGTGTACACGTATACATTCACACTCATGTTCATATACATTTGCTCGTATATACATATGCACACATACCAGTATATATATATATATATATATATATATATATATATATACCGAACGCAGCGTCACTAATTTGTAAGTAGTTTTCGTAACTTTATATTTTCTGACGCTACTCTATCTCTTTCTCCTTCTCTTCCTCCTCAATTTTCCCCCTCTCGATCTTCCTCTGTTTACTACTACGTATCTCTCTTTACCCCTCTCGTTCTCCCTCTGTTACTACTACGTATCTCCTTTTCCCCCCTCGTACTTCCTCTCTTCCTCTTTTCCTCTCGTTGCTCACCTATTCTTCTACTTCCTCCCTTTGTTTCTCTCTCTACCACTCTCTCTCTTCCCCTTACACCGGCATGGTCACATGCTTCCGGTCAATAATTCTTTTCTTCCTTGGTTATCGCCGAGCAAACACGCGAACTTACTTCGTCCCCACTTTCAAGTTCGTGCCTCACAGCGTTCATACACATATTTTTCCCGTCTGGCCGTATAGCCTTTTCTGTTTGTTTTCCTGTCTTGTTTTTTGTCCGCCACTACATTCCTCCATGGCAAGGTTTAATTTGTGTATACAAATTTAATTTGCGGTCCATGGGAAGAGCCGTTTTAGCGATGCGTCCTGCCCAGCTCTTCGAAACGCCGGTGTTAAAACGGGGGTAGCTGATGAAGAAGAATGTTCTCTATGTGGCTTGTGTGTTTTCTCGTCTACGTTTTGTTTGCAATGTCCTGTACCCAGATATGCACCTATACATACAGGTGGATGTCGGTATGCACATACCTGTACGTATATATGCATATACTCATTTACTATTTGCTTTTATATATATATATATATATATATACGCATACATATATTTGTGTATGCGTGTATATATATGTGTGTGTATATATACGTGCATATACATGTATGTATATATATACACTTACATGCATATATATGTATATACATGTATGTATATATATATATATATATACACATACATATATGCATATATACAAGCTCACATACATACACACATATACCCGCATATGTATACACACACACACCTGCATAAACACATTGCTATGCTTAGGTATGCCTGCGTCAAGGTATGTTACTTACGTAGCTTTAAGTTATTTCATACCCATGGCATGGAAACGAAGGCGAAATCTAGATTGAAATCTGTCTAAACAGTTAAGATTACGAAACGAATGGAACATGGTCCCGAGCTCAGTCCAACTGCGTGGCACCTTCGGCAAGTGTCTTCCACTATAGCCTCGGGCCGGTCAAAGCCTTGTGTGTAGATTTGGTAGGCGGAAACTGAAAGAAGCTCGTCGTATATATGTATGTATATATATATGTATGTGTGCATATGTTTGTGTGTCAGTGTTTGTCTCCCCAACATCGCTTGACAACTGATGGTGGTGTGTTTAGGTCCCCGTAACTTAGCGGTTTGGCAAAAGAGACCGATAGAATAAGTACTAGGCTTACAAAGAATAAGTCTTGGGGTCGATTTGCTCGACTAAAAAGGTGGTGCTCCAGCATGACCACAGTCAAATGACTGAAACTAGTAAGAGTAAAAGTATAAAAGAGGACAACCTCTATCGTATTATATATATCCAATATCATAACAGTATGTAAGTATACACTCACACATATCCATTTACACACGATAACAGTATTTATTATTTCCCATTTCAACCAGGATTGTTTAAAATTTGTTTGTTATATCTATTATCTGTAGAGGCGCAATGGCCCAGTGGCCCAGTGGTTAGGGCAGCGGACTCGTGGTCATAGGATTGCGGTTTCGATTCCCAGACCTGGCGTTGTGAATGTTTATTGGGCAAAAACACCTAAAGGCTCCACGAGACTCCGGCAGGGGATGGTGGCGAACCCTGCTGTACTCTTCCACCACAGCTTTCTCTCACTCTTACTTCCTGTTTCTGTTGTACTTGTATTTCAAAGGGTCAGCCTTGTCACACTGTGTCACGCTGAATCTTCCCGAGAACTACATTAAGGGTACACGTGTCTGTGGAGTGCTCAGCCACTTGCACGTTAATTTCACGAGCAGGCTGTTCCGTTGATTGGATCAACTGGAACTCTCGACGTCGTAAGCGACGGAGTGCCAACACTCAATATCTATTATCTAGAGTGTTACCCGTTATATGATGGGTAACTCATGAAGTATATTTCTACTACCAAGGTTTTATTATCAAGTAATACGGCTTAAAACACATTAATCATAATTTAACTTTAACAAGTTTCTTTGTGCTTATCAAAATGATGAAACAAATACTAATTTTCAAAAGAAAAATATTTACTACCTTAAAATAAATTCAGATAAAAAGAATTTCTAGTTATGTATATTTCGCAATATATATGTTTTTATTTTTCTAAATTCTTTCAACAGAATAGCAATCTACTCCATCGTAAATGTCTTTTCGAAATCTTATAAAAGTAACAAAAAACAAAAAAATTGTATATTTTTCAGAAAAATTAAGAGACTCATCCTGCACCTCTTCTGCTAACTCTCTCTGATCTTTTTCTTTTCGTCTCTATTCTCTCTACGAAGTAAAGCGAAACTGAAGACACCAACTAACCAACTAAAATTTATATCCCCTACAATTAAATAGAAATACTATCATCAAAAATATATCGCCTTCGATTTGCACGGTAATTTGGTGAACCAATCGAAGAGTCTGAACCTAAAAGTAAGGTCAATATTCCTAGACCCGGAGGGTAGGGTGGTTGTCTTGGACGTCGATAGCACAAACGGGTGTGCTTTCCGTCTGGTGGCAGTGTATGCACCGTCCTTAACGGGTCGGGCGGATTTCCTTAGACGTCTAGAGGTTTTCCTGGGAACGTCACGACCTTTACTGTTAGTAGGGGACTGGAACGCTACCTTGGACACGCATATAGACTATGTGGGAGTGGATAGGAGTAGAAGGGGATGTAAGTGCCTCAAAGACCTGCTCAGACGTTTCCATTTGTCTGACAGGTTCCGACTCGACCATCCGAACGTGCCAACGTGGACTTGGACAAACCGCGTCGGATCGTCGAGATCGTATCTAGATAGAGTTCTATGTAGGACAGCGGATAGAGATAGTGTAGGATGTCCACAATTTAAAATAGTCAGCTACACAGATCACAAGTTTGTGACGTGTACGCTCGACTTAGATAAGACACATAGGCAAGGTCCCGGTTACTGGAAACTGAACGCTTCGCTCTTAGCGCGGCAGGTTTACAGGAACCGGATTAGCGAATTAATTAAGAGGGCGTTAACAGGAGCCATCGTTAACAACCGCTGGTGGTTTGCCCTGAAAATGGCAATCAAATCGGAATCTATTAGGTTTAGTAAAGAACTAGCGATAGATCGAAATAGAGTAGAGGGAGACTTAGTTAAGAAACTAGAAGAGGCACTTACAACTGGCACCGCAACCAACGTTTTGGCTGCGAGGATGGCCCTCGACCAACACCTCAACGCCAAACACGAAGGTTGCGTCGTCAGAGCTAAAATGCGTGCCTTAAGCAACGAAGGGATCGAAGCTGCGCGAGAAGCCCGGGTGGCGGAGGCGCAACGCGGTAACAGAGCCACCATTCGGTCTCTAATCGATGAACAGGGATGTAGTCTGCTCGAACCCGAAAGGATGTGTGGGGCCTTTCAACAGCACTTTGCTCGACTGTTCGGTGCGAGCGGTGAGTCGGAACGCAGGATGGACTTCACTGCCTACCTGACCGGCCTGCCGCGGCTCTCGGCGGGAGAGGCAGAGTGTTGTGAGGGTCCCATCACAGCTGCTGAAGTAAGGGATGCTATGGCGGGCTGCGCGAGGGATAAGTCACCTGGATTGGATGGTCTACCCTACGAGCTGTATTGTCAAATGCCAGACTTGTTTGGCGACCTCTTGGCATCAGTCTACTGCAACTGGCAACAAAACGGGAGAATTCCCGGTTTCGTGAGCCGAGGTGCAGTGACATTGCTGAAGAAAGACCCAAACAAGGGGAATTTTATAGATAATTTCAGGCCCATCACTCTGCTCAACGCAGACTTGAAAATTTTGGCCAAAGTAATAGCCGAGAGGTTGGCGCTTGTCATCGATAAACAGGTCGACAGGGCGCAAACATGCGCCGTGCCGGGCAGAAGTATCCATGACAACCTCCACCTCATGCGCTACATCATGGACAGGGTAGTTAAGGATCCTGGCATGGGTGGGGCGCTGATCAATTTAGATCAATCTAAAGCCTTCGATAGGGTCGACCATCGATACCTAGCGGCCGTCCTCAGGGCAGCTGGCTTTGGTCCCGTCTTCCGCGGTTGGATCGCTGCCTTGTACAGCGGCATCCGATCGGTAATACGGGTAAACGGTCACCTGTCAAAACCGTTCGACATCACGCGTTCGGTCCGTCAGGGATGTCCCTTGTCGGCGCTTCTGTATGTATTGACGATCGAACCACTACTGCGGAAGCTGGCGACACTGAGGGGTATCCCACGAGAGCTGGGTTGCGGGACGAGCGTGTCTGCATATGCGGACGATGTCACCGTCATAGTGTCGAGCGAAAAGCACGTCGAGATGCTAGGCGAGACACTTAAAGAATACGAAACGGTGACAGGAGCAAAAATTAACCCGGAAAAGTCAGTGGGTTTGTTACTCGGCACCTGGAGAAGCAAGCCCATACCGTCCAACAGTGACTCCGTAGTGGGACGCTGGACGGACGGACCGGTTAAACTGCTCGGGGTCTGGTTCAGTCCGGACCTCCAAATGGATAAGAACTGGGACGAGATCACCAGTAGAGTGATCAAACTCAGCCAAACATGGGCTGAGAGAAAGTTATCTCTAAAAGGCCGGGCGGAGGTGGCTAATGTGTATATCGCATCAGTCATCGATTACCGCCTGACCGTCGTGCCTTGTCCCGATGCCACCATCACGAAACTAGAACGCATACTTTTCCGCTTTCTGTGGAAGGGTGGCGTTCCGATGGTGAGGCGATCCATTTGCTGTCAACAACCGTTACGTGGAGGACTGGGGATGCCGTGATTAATGATGCGCAGACATGCGCTGAGACTGCGGCATCTCTGGAACTTCATTGACGACGGTGAACAGGTGTGGGCGCCGTTTGTGAGGCACGCCTTCCCGCAGCTCGTCTCACTCACCGAACTGCAAACATGGATCAGGAAGAGACCGAAACTGGGCGAATGGCACCGCGAGTGTCGCCAAGCTCTACAACAGCTCTGCCGTCCGGGATCAAACTTGTGCAACTTCCAAACGACCAATGCGTTCTATAGAGGACTAGTGGAGGGGAGGTCTGACGACACTCTCGGGGCAAACCTGGGTGTCGACGAGAAATTCTTAACCCGCCTTTTCAAGACGACGTTCGGGCCGGGGCCAATGGATAATTTCCAGAGATCCCTGGCTTGGCAATGCTATCGAGACGCACTACCAGTTCGAGAGAAGATCTACAGACACGGTTCGAAAACCACCGGACCGACCTGCCCGAGATGCGGTCAGAGCGACGAAACCGTTCTGCACGCACTCGTGCAGTGTCCAGATATTTCAGAGCTGTGGACCTTCGTCGAACGGCTGTTGTCGCGTGTGGGACGAGCCCACTTATCAGCCGAGTCTATCGTGAATATTGTTCCGCCACCTTCCTTTAAACGGGAAGGAAAAACGGTTTTTGTAACACTGATAGCTATGGCAAAAGAATGCGTGTGGTGGACGCGTTTGAAAGGTCTACAAACAAACACTTTCCTCTCTGGTCAGTCCCTCGTCAACTTTTTCAAGTACCACTTGAAAAGGAGGATGAGGATAGAGAGGAAAGTGTTGTCGAATGAAAGTTTCAATAAAAAATGGGTAAATGTGGCAAGAATGGTAAGAATGAAAGACGACACCATTTTAAGCATAGACTTGTAACAAAAAGAGACAAAAAGAGAGAAGGTACTTACTTTCATGTACCTTTAAAAAAAAAAGCCTGAGGTGACCGTGGTCTTTTCCGTAGGCTTTTCTCTCCACGGATAAATCTAATCTGTTCCCCGTTTTT
Source organism: Octopus bimaculoides (assembly GCF_046866305.1). Classification (NCBI taxonomy): domain Eukaryota; kingdom Metazoa; phylum Mollusca; class Cephalopoda; order Octopoda; family Octopodidae; genus Octopus; species Octopus bimaculoides. The sequence goes on along the minus strand of NC_142930.1, from coordinate 20,498,662 downwards.
TACATCGACTGTGATACACGATCCCTATTGATCGCCCCCTCCCACGTTTTTTTTTTTTTTTTTCTTTTCTTCCCGCGATCCCTTTTGATCCAAATTATCCCCCCCCCCCCCAAAGCTCTACTTTGTAATTTGTCCATTTTCTGTATTTAGCCCTGTGTGGCTATAATAAAAAGATATCTATCTATCTATCTATCAATCACAGAGGCGCAATGGTCCAGTGGTTAGAACAGCGAACTCGCAGTCGTAGGATCGCGGTTTCGATTCCTATACCGGGCATTGTGAGTGTTTATTGACCGAAAACACCTAAAGCTCCATGAGGCTCCGGCAAGGGTGGGAGCGAACCCTGCTGAACTCTTTCACCACTGCTTTCTCTCACTCTTTCTCCTTGTTTCTGTTGTACCTGTATTTCGAAGGGGCCAGCCGTGTCACACACTCTGTCTTGCTAAATCTCCCCGCAAACTACGTTAAGGGTACACGTATCTGTAGAGTGCTCAGCCACTTGCACGTTAATTTCATGAGCAGACTGTTCTATTGATCGGATCAACTGGAACCCTCGTCGACGTAACCAAAGGAGTGCCAGGATATGTCTATCTATCTATCTATCTATCTATCTTTTATGTTGTCTGAAACTAGAATAACATATCATGCAATATCACTTTGTCTTGGAATATCTTACTTTATTGCTCCCAACCAACGCACACATTAGGTACACACACACCACTTAGCCTTTGCTTCTGTTCTTCACTCCTTGAAGAAATCGTAGGGTCACCGTCGTAATATACGATTTATTTTAGAAGAGGGAAAAAAAAGACAGATAGGTGAAAGTAAACAGTGAGAGAAAGTCACAGATCGAACTTTATACACAGGACTACTACTTTATTTATCAGCCCCGAAGGAAAAGAAGGTAGAGTTGACTTCGGCAGGATTTGAACTCGGGGCGCAGGGATCAGTAACAGTTACTACAAAACATTCTGCCAGAAGCCCTCTTTCAGTTCTATATTTAAGAGATGAGGAATTATGTGCATTATTTAAATTATTTACAATTGACGGATATTTGTCCTCATCTTGTTTGTTATTAACACAAGGTTTCGGTCAATATACCCTCCAGTCTTCATCAGGTGTCTTTGAGAAATTTCGAACCTGGGTTTTCACTCCCAAGGTATTTTTCGATGTTGTTGTTGTTGTTGTTGTTCTTGTTTTTGTTGTTGTTGTTGTTTTCTTCTTCTTCTTCTTCTTCTTCTTATGATTATTATTATTATTATTATTATTATTATTATTATTATTATTATTATTATTACTATTCAGGTCACTGCCTGGAATCGAATTTTGAATTTTGGTGTTAGTAACCCGCGCTCTTAACCATTGTACCATAATAATAATAATAATAATAATAATAATAATAATAATAATAATAATAATAATAATAATAATAATAATAATAATAACATCGAAAAATACCTTAGGAATGAGAACCCAGGTTCGAAATTTCCCCAAGACACCCGAAAAAGGCGGAGGGTATATCAGCCGAAACGTTGTGTTAACAACAAACAAGACGAGGACAAAGATCCGTCAAATGTAAATGATGCAGAAGCCCTATTTGACGCGCGCACACACACAAACACACGCATATATATATATATATATATATATATATATATATATATATATATATATATATATATATATATATATATATATATATATATATATATATATATATATGTATATATATATATATATATATATATATATATATATATATATATATATATATATATATATATATATATATATATATATATATATATTTGTATAAATGCATGTATGCATGTACGTGTGTGTATAGTTGTATGTATTTTATACGCCGAGTTTCGCCACAGTTTGAGTTGTGTACAGCTGGCGTGAGCAGACCAGCCTAGAGACGAATCCAAAACAGACTGTGAAAGTTTATGATAAGCGTACTACTCACTCTACCCGGTGTATTGAGTTCTGTATCAGATAATGTTTGTGCTATGTGAAATGTATTTTAGCATTCTCTCCAACACATATATTATGATATGCACATATATGCGTGCGTGTGTGCTTGCGCACGCGCGTGTGTATGCGTGCGTGTGTGTGTGTGTGTGTGTGTAAAAGAGAGAACTGGATCCTGAAAAGAGAGAGTTACACAGGGCATGAAAGAAGGAGAGAGAGAGAGAGAGAGAGAGAGAAAAAGTAGTTAGTGTTCATTTCACACTATGCATAGATAAGATGCAATTTTGCATCCGCAGTTCTTAGGTAATTACATCATTGGTGATTGCTGTAAACTAATTATATGTCTGATAATTATAGCAGAATTAATAATAATAGTAATAATAATAATAATCATCTTCATCATCACCATCATCACCATCATCATCATTATTATTATTACTACAGTTATAATGACAAGTAGCATCGTTAGTGTCTTAATATGATTAGCAGTGTTAATAATAGTAGTTTTATAAATAAAAAGTGCAAAGCCATCGCAAAGGAGAAATTTTAAATAGTATTCTCGATCACAATGCAGATTGTAACTTTTATATACGCACATTGTGCGTGCATGTGCATGTATGTACGTATATGTATATCTCTTTGCATTGTTTTAGCAGCACTTACATGTATATTTATATACATAAAAACTATACATATATATTTACTTACAAAACCTCACACACACATAGAGACAAACAGTCATTCACACACTCGCACGCACGCATACCTCGTACATACAGCCGCACTCAAAGCTCTGTGATTAAGACCTTCTCTACGCAGCGACCACACACTATATATAAATATATATAATCGAAATAAGTAACAGGATATCAAGTAGTAATGCAGTACAACCGTTTCAAACGGCTCCATTTAATATAATAATGCAATCATTACATCAATCTAAATACATCGCTATCTTCAAGACATATATATATATATATATATATATATATATATATATATATATATACAGTAAGAAAAAGGGAGGAAGAGAATTTTGACTATCCCCACGTGGTGAGTTGTAATGCAAACATTAAATATATTATAAAAGAAGGAAAATATACACAGTTTACATAGTTTTTTAAGTGTATTTTAAATGTATTTTAAGTGAAAGGGTATTCTGGTTATCGACCGGTTTCGCTTTCGTTAATCATGACATTGCAATTATTGTAATTTCGTATTTTCTTAAGATTTTAGCCCATGTTCCTGCATGAAAGTTTCTTGTATGAAAGTTATATACATACATACATACATACATACACACACACACACACACACACACATATATATATATATATATATATATATATATATATATATATATATATATATATATATATATATATATATATATAGAGAGAGAGAGAGAGAGAGAGAGAGAGAGAGAGATTATATATGTATACATACATACATACATGTATATATATATACACACATATACATATACATATGGAAACTTCATCCATCCATTCATCTATACATACAAACATACGTACATGCATGATAGCTACTCAACATTAAGTGTGATACATATGGCATGAAACACGATTCGTTGAACGTGTAATGAATTCTATCTCCAACATAAATACTATTTCTATCAGCCTTGTTAAATATGCAGTTATATATCTGACGACATGGTGTGAAGTAGACGTTTGGTTAAAATCCTAGAGATATCCATCTCAAACCTGGATACACAATGTAGCGATTTGCTACAAATAACATGGTTGAACATCTCGTTGATACTAGCTTGAGCAACTGAAGAGAAATAACATCACGATAGGTGAATTGAATGTTTTTAGTTACTGTTATACAAAAAAAAAACCGTAACGATAAAGCACATTTTTCATGGAATTATGAACTCAATAATGATTTAATTAATTGTTTTATAATGGCAAACATTTTCCCTTGTTGACTATACCTCTGTATTGAAATTACTGTAGGATGAACTTTACCCGGTATGAAATTATTTTGTGACGAAACAATTACCCAACAACTAACATTTGTTGAACGCAAGAGGAAGGCTGATGATTACTTTATAATTGATAAGCGTAATTTTATTGCCAAAAGTGTGAATATATTTTGCAAATAACGCTACGCTTTTACAAATAATAGTATGCCTAGGACAACATGCCTATAACAACGACGACATCACCTGTCACAACAGATTGCCATGCTGTCAATGCCTGTGGCAGTAATGACGTTAAATAGTGTACTACAAACTGAAACAGCGCGAGTATTAAAAAGTGAGTTGTATCGTTAGTGAAATATTTCAAGAAGAGAATAATTTCATATTTAAGACTCTTGTTACAAGCTGAGATTCGACTAGCATTAGTGAAACCAAATGATTGTTTAACGAAATAGAAGTAATGTCTCATTTTTAAGGCAAATTTACACTAGCATGCATGCCTTCTCAAAAGCTGCAAAGCCGCATCTTAGAAATACTAAAGTAGTAAAAAAAAAAACAATAAAAAGTGCTACTACTAATTAGATAAATAAAAATAAAAAATAGTTCATCGACTGAAGACTACCAGTTTGTGGTGTTTATCCTATTCAAGTAAATGATTACACTCTTCTGCAGATCAACACAAACATGCCCAGTGTCTTCAGAGTTTCATTTATTACATCCAGATTCATGAAATATTTTGAAAACACTAAGTACATATCTATCCTCCAGAGTGTTTGGGTATCAATCTGAGGACATGTTCCGAGAGTGATAAAAATGAAGCATATAGCCAGCATCATGGTGTTTGGGGTGGACACTAGTGATGGCGATGTTATGCTTCCATTCCTCTTCCCACACGACCTCAGACTCAACACGGAGGACTACATCAAGTACCCGGAGGAGGTAGTGCTACCCTGGGTGAAGGGGGTGGCTGCTGAAAGACCCTCTGTCTGGCAACAGGACTCTGCACTGTGCCGCACAAGCAGCAGAACCCATTCATAGCTGTCAGACAATTTCTGTGACCACATCAACCCTAATATCTGGCCACCTAACTCTCCAGACTGCAAACCCTTTTATTATTATGTGTGGGGCGCTTTTGAGCGAGAGACCGACAAAACTCTAACACCAAAGATGAACTGAAGGCAAGGATTATGGCAGCATTCACCAACTTAAACAAGGAGATCGTTCTTGTGGAATTTGTGGAAATTTTTCCCTTGTGGAGTTGCAGGAGATTCCGAAGTCGTCTGGAAACTGTGGTTGAAGCCAATGGGGATTTTACTGAATAAATTTACTGTTCAGTATTTCAAGATATTTTTATGTAATTTTGGTAAATATATCTGTTAAAATGAGATGTCGGTTTTATTTTCATTTTTGCATAACTTAGACGACAGTTTATTCACCGCACCCTGTATATATGTATATACGTAGTAGTTATTTAAAGCTTGGATATACACCTGGTAGTATTCCAATTAAAGCACTTTCACTGTCTATGGCTACCTAATGTCATCCACAATGCTGGTATAAATGCCACTAGATCAACCCCAGGAATTCCTCAGATTTTTCCTCTTTTTATTGAAAAGTCACCTGACGAGACACAGCTGCACCGAAGAATGCAGTATAACCAGTTGCATAGTATCTCACCCGTGAGGGATCGCAGCAAGATGAGTCGAAATGATCGTTGCGGTTAATAAAGAATCACGTGAATTCCCTTTTCTGTTTCTCTCGTGTTATATATAATTTCTGTATGTGTGTACGTTTGTGTATCATTATTGATAATAATAATTATTAACCCTTCGTTAGTTACATGAGGTGTGTTGTCACCCCAAATTATTCTAAATGCTCGTAATTTCTAATTTGCGACATTTCCCCCACTTCCTCTGCTTTCTGATTCAGTGAGTGTTGCAGGTGGTGTAACGCAGTCGCGGTTCAGTTGTCGTGGGAGGTACACGTCGATTTCGTTTAGTCACCCCATGTGACTAACGCTGTTCAAGTTTTGATTTAATGGATATTGTAACGGAGATTGCCTGTTATGTTACTTTTTAATATTAATATTCATCATTGATATTAAAAAATTCCACAAAATATTGTATTCTGAGGGGTATTTTCAAAATAAATGTGATCTAAATCCAAGATCTTTTTCGTTTTTCCTTAAATTCATAATTTTTTTATTGTATAGTTCTGTATTAATATCAATCAGCCACAAGGGCTTCAAACTTTTCAGCAGTGATTGCAGATATAGCCTAAACCAGCAAAATGAATATATTTTACATAATACTAAAACTATAAACATTTCTGTATTTAGGTGTGTAAACACCCCATGTAACTAACCATGTTCAGAAAGGTCAGGTGATTAATGAATGGTTAATGAAAGAGGGTCTACCAATACCAGACCCATGACATGGTTTGTTTCAATCCTCTACGAGACGCTGTTGTTAATGCTAAGAATACCTTTTATTGTCTTTAATCCGATTGCTACTTAAATTTTAATTACAAAAGCGGCTGAAGTATTATTATAGAATTTATGATAGACTATGAAGATTGGCAAAAGTCTAATATATTCCTGAAAACTATGTGTGAATTGTAATACCTCTGAGAAACTGATGTCATGAGTGTTACTTTTTCATTAATGGATTA
>NC_142930.1:20449573-20487073 GCF_046866305.1 Octopus bimaculoides | reverse complement strand
CCCAATTCGTACGGTAACGTCTCGAGCCGTCTTGCGCATCGCTAACTTCATTTACTCTCAATATAGAGAGGACCCAACCCATTCAAATCTATGAATATTGAGATACTCCATACTCATTCATTTTAGTGAACCTCGAAAAGGTTTTATATTCGTAATGAATACAAATACATAAATGAAAAATGAAGCAAGTTTTATCAACCGAAAAACTGGTCATCGCGATCAATTATAAATATCTCACTTTTCCTTTTGCTGAACAAATATCATCAAAGACTTCGAAGTTGAATTTTAGTTCCAGATCAGACTGATTAAAGAGCAGTGACTCTTGTATATCTGCCTCTTTGTCTATTTAGGGCATTTAGGGCTACATTGCCTACCACAGTGGTTCTCAATCTGTGGTCCGCGGTCTCCTGGTGAGCTGCAAAGGTAGTACTGAGGGTCCGTGAATTAAATTTAAAATTTCATATATATATATATATATACATATGCATGAGGATAGGCATGTTAAAAGGGTCCATGGGAAAACTAATTTAAATAAAAGGAGGCTTTGGTAGTGAAAATGTTGGTAACCGGTGGTTTGACGTGTCCCCTGTTAAGGACAGTAGAATGTGATTAGTTGCATATTTATCTGCTATTTCTCTCATAACAATTGCATAGACCTAGAAAATGACATAAAAATCATTCAAACAGATTTTCCAGCCTTAGTCTTACAAGTGTATTGTTTCCTTTCTCTGTTTCTTCCAGAAGTATTGTATTAACCTTTGTTCCTTGAAGATGACGTAGCTCATGCAATCTTATTCAAGCACCCCCATCTCACTCATCTCTCATCCTTTCATCATCTACATTTTATCCAAATTACCTGGCCCTGCATTAACCATTATGCCACAACTTCTGCATTTCCTGCAGGTGCTGAATTACAGAGGATTAAGAAGATGGCATCAATCTGACTGGTTTAGGAAGACTAGCAAAGGGCTAGGCTAAAACTTCTTCCTGTAGAACAACTGAAGAAGAAGAAAAAAAGGAGAAACCTCCTGCATAGGCTCGAGTTAGAAATAACAAGGTCAGATATTTCCTCACCATTTGTATTATATATCAATACATACACGGAAACAATCAGAGAAAAAAATTATGACAGCTTTAATTTTTTACTTATAACAATGTACAAAATTTCCTGAAACTTCTGAAATTTCCGAACATTCTTAAATGAGTCTGGAAAAAGAAATATTTTTAAAAGTATCATATATATAGGTCATGGGAGATGACAAGAAGTATAGTACACATGATGATGATGATGATGATGATGATGATGATGATGATAATGATGATGGTTATAATGATGATGATGATGATGATGATGATGATGATGATGATGATGATGATGATAATGATGATGGTTATGATGATGATGATGATGATGATGATGATGATGATGATGATGATGGTTATAATGATGATGATGATGATGATAATGATGATGATGATGATGATGATGATGATGATGATGATGGTTATGATGATGATGATGATGATGATGATGATGATGATGATGATGATGATAATGATGATGGTTATGATGATGATGATGATGATGATGATGATGATGATGATGATGATGGTTATAATGATGATGATGATGATGATAATGATGATGACGACAATGACTATGATGATGATGATAGTGTTGTTGGTGATGATTGTGATGTGCACAGCCATGTTTAAAGTAAATTTAGCCCATTTAATGGGATATGCAGAACAGCGAGTGTCAAAACTACTCCGGTTATAAGTAATATTTTATAAAGCGATTACTTTCGTTTCCTTTTCTCTTTAAATCCAGACAGAAAATTGAATTTATACACATTGAAAACAAATATAATCTGTCAAAAAGTACTTTTCTACTGTTCGTTCATTGGTTGACAATGTGTGTACATGTGTGAATGTTTATCCATTGAGAGCGAGAGAGTATGTGTATGTATATATATGCATATATATACATATATGTATATATATGCATGTATATATATATATATATATATATATATATATATATATATATATATATATATATATATATATATATATATTTATATATATGTGTGTGTATATGTGTATGTATGTATGCGTATATATATATACATATATACACACACGCACATATATACACACATACATATATATATGTGTGTGTGTGCATACATAATTCATATATACATACGCACACACACACTTACGCACACACACACTCACATATATACAATATATATATATATATATATATATATATATATATATATATATACATAATTTTGCCATATATATGCATATACATGTGTGTATGAATCAGTGCATCTATCCATAGTAATCACATAATAAATGATGATGTATTAAGCAGAACATTTTTTATTAGTTTATACCCACCGTCATCATTACTGAACTCTTCGACCATCCAATCTATGCACTAGATATAGAACGTCTTGTTGTTTTATAGTATACGGAGTGAATGAATTGACTTTGGCAATTAGCGAAAAGTTTTCCGAATTTTCTGTACTAGACTCATAAAACATAATGCTGTAAAGCTTTCAGTGATTGTGGCAATTCCTTCCGTTCTATTCTTCGTTTTAAATAATTCCATTAATCTTTTCAATGTACATAATTTAATTTTTCTGATGTCGTATTGTATAATAATATATGGTGGCTCACAGCTGTTTGAGATAATACAAAGCAAGTCCACTATTCGAATGGCAAGCAAGCTGTTCTTGTCATGTCACAGACGGTGCGCTGAGTTCACAGACAAAACACTAAATTCTCTTGCTGCTACTTAATTATATCATGAAAATATAAGAAGCTATCTTAGAGGACAGAAACTTGTAAGTTTATTGTGTAATATCCAAGTGGGCTTAAATAAGAGCGCTCCAACAATTCTGTGATCTACTAAATAATAATCTCTAACATAGACACAAGTTCACAAACTTTTGGGAGTGGGTTATTCAATTAAATGAACGCAAGTACTTGACTATACTTCGTTTATCGACCCGAGAAAATCGAAAAACAAATCTACACGGCAGACTTTGAACTCAGTGGAAATAATGCATAGCGTCCCTCCATACACTCAAGAAAAATTAATAGCAACAGAAGCAGTTGGATATAAAGGTAATCTTTATATCCAACTTAAAACTTGGATGTTTTATTCGAAACATCCAATAGTGATTTATTAGCCTTGAGAGATCCCCTCATGAAAGCGTTTAGTGCATAAAAGCACACATATAGATAATAGCAAACGAGAATCATCCGTCATGGTTGTCGTAACTCGCATATCACTTGATTTCATCAAACTGGAAACCATCAATGGGAGGTCACATACCAGTCAAATCTTGCATGCCAGTCAAATCTCGCTGCTGCGATATATAGAATATCAGGGTGCTGAATTGCAAGAAATAAGAGTAAAAACCCTTAATGCTGTAAGAAGCACATAACACATATATACTGACAGGGGAAATAACCCCATGAGCGAAGCTAGGAGCACTAGACCTGCTTCGTCTGTCAGTGTATATGTATGTGTATATATATATATATATATATATATATATATATATACAGGCGTGTTTCCCAACCACATGTTTCCGGGTTCAGTCCTACTGTGTGGTACCTTGGGCATGTGTCTTCTACTATAGCCTCGGGCCAACCAAAGCCTTGTGTGTAGATTTAGTAGACGGAAACTGACAGAAGCCTGTCGTATATATATATATATATATATATATATATATATATATATATATATATATATATATATATATATATATATATATATGTGTGTGTGTGTGTGTGTGTGTGTGTGTGTGTGTGTGTGTGTGTGTGTGTGTGTGTATTTACTTTTCGTAATGAATTTAAAAACCAGGGCTGTGTACATTTTAGAACATTTATAAAAAGGTCTTACAGCTGGTTCCAGGATATTTATTGTATCCCTTCATCGGAGACGGTGTGAGGATGGTTAAGTTAATTTAGATAAGATAGGAAATAAAGAGTGAATGCAGGGATATTGTATCTGTAAATCCATTGTTTAGGCAGAATAGTATACATACAAGATTTCAATACCTTGTGAGTAAAATCCAATAGTCCTTAAGATTGGTCATTGCATTTGTAAATCCATTATTATGATTCCAATACCCTATGAGTAAAATCCAATAGTCTTTGAAATTGGTCATTCCAAATACAGAATGACAAATTTATATATTTGTATATATTTGTGTTTGTGTCTATGTTTGTCCTCCACCACCATTGCTTGACAACCGATGTCGTGTGTATATGATCCCCGTCACCTAGCGGTTCAGCAAAAGAAAACCGATAGAATAAGTACTAAGCTTGCAAAGAATAAGTCCTAGGGTTGATTTGTTCGACTAAAAACCCCTTAACATGGTGCTCCAGCATGGCCGCAGTCAAATGACTGAAACAAAGAAAGGAATATATAAAATTGATTTATGCTATGCCAAAGGTACGCATCCTCCTTTCTATTAAAGTTTAGACCCTCAGTTATACATACTCCCATATATTTGCACGATTCCAATCACTGTAGTTGTTAATATATCGTTAGCACCAAATTAGTGGTAACAGTGATATATTATAGGATTGTATCATTTATGTTATTTAAGCTAATATCGCTAAGGCTCGGCTTTGATATCACAACCTATATACGTACATACATACATATATACATACATACATACATACTTTGATGATGAGGATCGAAAGAATTACCTGTTCTTCGAATTAGCTTGTGCGTTGCTGAGAATTCCAGAGTATTTACGTGGGCCTTAACGTAATTCTTGGATTGAATCAGCGTCAATATTGTACAGCAGAATTACGGGTATAAGTCATGCAACCGGCAACTATATAGTTTCTGTCAATTCGATTTCAGTCAGAAGGTATGAGCTGGCCTGAGGCTATAGAACGTGAAATTCCCTAAAAGCGTTACGCAGTGTAATCAAACTTAGGACCTCATATTTGCGATGTGAATTTCTTAACTTTTCGGTTATACTTCTCCTACACACACGCGCACGCACCCACCCACGCACACACACACATGCACAAGAGCGTGCGCACATCAAGCATTAGAGTGTGTGTGTGTGTGTGTGTGTGTGAGAGAGAGAGAGAGGGAGGATGGGGAATGAGTATTGCTAATATGGTACTACATCACAGCATAGCAAAACTAATTTAATTTCACGACAGCTTTGGGATTGTAAGAACCTATTAGGCTTCGAGTTGGTGACCCATATTGTGTTGATGTTATTTTGTCTCAAATTTGTAGGATAATTAAGAACTCACAGATTTATAGTAGTTTACAAGAAGAAAAATAATATAACACATATGAATTAAGTCTCAGTTCAAATATTTTACTGCAAAAATGAATGAGATTGTTTGACATTGATGCTTTTAAAGGGGTGTAAATATAATTGGCTTTATAAATTTTGATACCATGTTTTTCTCACAGTTTTTCTGCTGTTGATGCGCAGATTATGCGTAGGTCAAATCTGAGCCAACAGATTAAAAGCGTTTCAACCGTGACTATCGTAACTTTTTAGATATCAAGAACTACGCTATCCAATATTAGCTTCCTATTTTGTTAAGACGGTAAAGATACACATAACGGTTTCTTTGTTGGCTTGTTTTTAAGCTGTAGTTTTCGATCAGATATCTCAAATTGAGAAAACCGAAGTTTTATATAAGATGAAACATGTCAGGGAAAATATAAATCAATAAAGGAAAGGAAAAACTACAGAAAAAATAGATTTTCACTTAGTCAAAATTCGTGGGCGAAACGAAATTCAAATAAAATATTCCCAAATCTGAATTAGAATCGATAAAATAATTTCAGAGTTCCTTCAATTTGATTCAAAAACAGAATTTCGAGTTCAGAGTCTTTCCTTTTATATTTTGATACATTAAAATATCTAGATTTGATCAATTTTAGATTTTACAATATTATATATATATATATATATATATATATATATATATATATATATACATGCACACACATACACAAACACACTCGCACACATAAGTACGCATATATATATATATATATATATATATATATATATATATATTATGTATATATATTAATGTCTATATAGATTGATACACATGTATATATATATATATATATATAAATATACACACACACAAACACACACACACAAACACACACACACACAAACACACACACACACACACACACACACATAAACACAAACACACATATATATATATATATATATGTATGTATATATATATATATATATATTGACTTTAAGTCAATATCCAATTCCTTTTTTTTTTTTTCTTCATTGATTTATGTTTTTCCCAGTCATGTTTTATGTTCGGTTTCCTCAATTTGAGATATATGATCGACAACTGCTTTAAAAAAGCCAACAAAGAAACTTCCATGTGTATCTTAACCGTCTTAACAAAATGGGAAGCTAATATTAGCTAATGTAGACCTTACTATCTACAAAGGTAGAATAGTCACGGTTGAAAAGCGTTTATATCCATTGGATCAGGTTTAACCTATTTCTAATGAACAGCAGAAAAACTGTAAAATTTATAGTAATTATAAGTACTTAACCTAGCACTGCTACCTTCCTCTGGCCGAAATTTCTCTTAAGCTAAACTGATTTTCGTTCGCGGAACAGTTCTACCAACAGGTTGTGTGGTTAACTATGGGGACCCAACTCCGAGAAACTGCTCGTCGACTATGTTGAAGCCAAAATATTCTCATATTTCACTGGTCCCACTCCTGAGCTTTAAGGTTGGTATATTGACAATTGAATCCGCGCCATCTCACTCACCAATGAAACTCTTTCCTTTCTTTGGTCCAAGACCTTACACCTTGCCCTTCTCTGCTTTGTCTGCGAAACCTCTATTAAGAAGTCCTTCCTTAGTACATCCATCATCTACATGCCTGCAGAATCTCACTCCTACTGCAACTTCACATTCTTACACCTCACCCATCCATCCCTTACTCTCAGTTCTGTCCATCTGTCCATCCCTTACTCTCAGTTCCTTCATTTCCGACATCGAGACACAGAAATAGTACCCACTAAGGATATCCACCATCACAATCCAAGTTGCGTTCGTCCATACCCAGCCAGTTGACTGCCCATGAACCCATGAACCCCGTGTCTATCCTCTTTTAGCAGCGTCTTCTTCCCGATCTATCCTCCTACTATACTACCCCTCCAACGCACTATATTGCATGCATTCCGCATACTTCCATCCACCCAGAAACCTCCTAAATTTTTCCGAACTTACGCCTTCCTCCATTCAAACGTATCCGGAACGCACGCAAATTCCTGTTGCGTAGCGCTTTTTCCACTCCTGCCACTCAACCTGGCACATTCCTTTGCTCATGCACCCGCTGCAGCACCTGCCTCTTCCTTTATAACAATACATTTCTCACTGGTAACCCCCACCACTATATCATTAACTCCTTCACATGTGTCACCTGCAATCTTATTTACAGCGTTCCCTGTACTCCTTTCCTTTCCACTTAAATTGGAAAAAACTGGTCTACGTAGTCAACCGTTTTGCAAAAAATTACGGACTATAAGACTTGGGAATAATACTCCGATTTCTTACCACTTCTGTTCAGCTGGTCATTCCTTTCACTGCTTGCCTATGTTCGACCTGGCGTTGCACTAAGATTCTCCTGACTCTCGACCTTGCCAGCAGCAGGAATTATTTTTATTCTTTTCGAACATCCGTTCTAAACGGTCTCAATTCCCAACCTCCTTTCATTTAAACATCCATTTTTCGACTTCACACATACTTATACACATCACCCATTCAAACCTTCCCCAGTCCCCCCGGTTAAATTCCCCACTACAACTACAAAACATATTAACAAAAGATCCAACATTATATACGCCAACTCGTTTAAACAGTGTACTCATATACATTACTAGCAAACATGCACTTACAGACATACACATGTTATCTACTTCGCATACTCTGCCACACACATCTCAATTACATTCTCACATGCTATATCAGATAAGACATCAGAAAAGGAGGACATTACAAGAACAGTTTTCAATTTGCATGGGAGTGACATAAAAGATGAAATGAAGAAAGGAAATGGTGGGGGAAATGAGATAAGAAGTACACACTGAACACAAAATATCTGAACACATAAATGGCGTATTATTCCTGAGACTCTTCCACTGGGACCAAACTAGGAACCGCATAGCTCCAAGAACACCAAGACCAACAAGGGCAATAACCATCGCTCAAATGCTGTCCTGTAATATACAAATACATACTTAGAATGCTTCCATTCCCCTGACAATTTAGGTCACAGTCAGCCACCATTTTCAAAATTGGTTGGTTAAAGCACTTTCCTTCCACCCTGATTTTCGTGTCGAAATGGAATTTGTAAAATGATAATGAGGGCTTGACTGGAGAAGAAACTGTCTATCATCAATCGTTTCTGCTTTATCCAACACACAATCTCTTTCGTCATAACCCATAGACAGGGAAACACTGCCTACCTACACTGTGAAACATGGATGTTCGATGTTACTCCACAAGTCAGCAACGCTTAGGCTTTGCATGAGTACGTGCAATATTGTTCTGTCAATTTATGTGGATCTCATTCCCGTCTGGTGGCACTTCCATGCCTGTAGAGTTTATCTCGAATAAATAGTGCCCTTCGGCAGCTCTACTAGGCCAAGGATATCTGGAAATATCCATAACCATATGGTTTAGTAAGTTCTTGTCGATTGCCTTGTTTCCTGAGAGCGTCATCGCTCTTACTCTGTAATAGATCTCTATTCGGTGGGCGTAAAACTTCCACCATATTGGCCGTGAGCACGTGATGATATTCAAGGTACCAGACGCCCAATCTTATTGTTTTTCTTGACTCATGATAGCGATGAGCTGTAGAAAACCAAAATCATACAAACGGAGATCACACCTGGTCACCAACCTGGAAAATCGTCAGGTTATGCAGCCGATGCGCATATCTGCGCATTAGCAACCACGGCATGTCCAGCCCATCTTTCAGCAGACTTTGTTAGCAGGTAACAACCTGAAAAATGGAACGCGCTCTTTCATAGGACGCGGCAATCGGACGCTCCCATCTAAACAAATAGGAACTGGTGCAAGGCACAACGTCAAGGCGGAGAGTTATGACGGAAAAAATGCAAGCATTCACATCTGATCGGTAATTCAGTAATAGGCTCCTCCCAGCCCATTTCTGAGTGTGCATGGCCACCCTACCCATAACTTCACCCCAGTTCCTGTCCATCTGGATGTTCGGACTAAATCAGATCACGAACAGTTTTACCAGTGCATCTGTCCAATGACCTATTATTCTGTTTTACGGCATAGATTTCCTTTCCAGTGGTCGAGTCGAAAGCCCACTGACTAGGGAATATTTATATTTCCTCCTGTCATCGCTCCAACATACTTTAGAATCGAATCAACTATTTGAACTTCACTGTTGTCGAACACTATTACTTTGTCGCCATCCGAATATGCATACACAGCTCTCCAACATCCTACTCCAAAGTGACGACTCGCACCCCCAAAACGACTTGCTAACGCAGCGATGACTGGAGAGCCAGTGCGCACAGAAAAGATGACAGAAGAAACTCCGACAGACCCGATTTTTCGTGTATGCTCTACACTGATAACAGACAAGTATTTGTTGTACCGGTAAGTTTTCCAAACAATTATTCAATGCGATGTGAATATTTCCTATTTGGATAGGATGCTAGTCCATTGCAAGTATCATTCCTTACTAAAACAGATGGCCGGTCGACAAAGGTGCCGGCCAACGAGCCGACGATTCAGTGAGACTTAATCTTATTATCAACACGAAGTTGTGCTGTTGGCCAAGACACTGAGCACTCAAAAGTCAAGTCTTCCAGCGTATGTAGGTACCACAATTTTCTATTCGTAATACTCATATAGAGCAGGAGATTTTACTGCTTTAAGCAGCAATTGTATTTGATTTTTCTCTTGCTGCTGATTCAAGTCCCTGTATATGATTGGAAATTATTTTGACTGAGATGAAACAAAATGTTGTCTCTCAACGATCTAAACACGGAACATTGAGAAATGCAGTTATTTTTTTTTTAAATATATCTAGTTTGGCGATTTTGCGTTTCTGTTACTCTTACGCCGTCATATGCTTTATAACGATAAAGTCTTTTGACTCGGCACAGTATCAATTATTTCTAGCATTGGGATATGTTGTTAATTGAATCTACCTCAGTATATGAATGGCATTTTATTGGGGGTGTTGGAAATGGCAAATAGACCATGATGTGATTTAAACAATATTAGAAAGATCTAAACCGAATACTTTAATGTCTTTTCGTTGTAACACTACGATTTCAATTAAACCATCCTCTCACATGTATTGATTCCATAGTTTTGAAAACGTAACCTTTTCCATCCTCTAGAGAACTGCAGTGAGAACATTTCGTAGTTTTAGTATTTATCTAATTCACAAAAACCATTTTTTTAGGTACCGCAACTGTACTATAATTTGATATACGTGATAAAAGAAAAAAAATGTTTGTTTTTTCAAACTCAGTTGAAATGAAAAATATATATTTGTTTTTGTAATAAAATCGTGCAAAATAGAAACTGAAAAACAGCGAAAATTAAAAATGTAAAAAAAAACACCAGAATCATTTATAATATTCTATTCATATATTATTTCTTTTTAACTTGTGCTATAAGCAATGTGCTACATAACTGAAATGCTATTTTCCACATTAATGGAAATATTTTATCTAGGCATACTGCAATGCTTGTTCGATAAAAGTAGTCTGTTGTAGGGACACCAATAAGATGGTAGTATTCATTTTTATTTTTCAGAATAGGAGAGTATACCTATAAATTATATTATTTCTTTGGATATTTTTATCTTTTACTTGTTGCAATCATTAGACTGTGGCGATGCTGGGCACTGCCAACCCAGTCCTGTTTTTCTTAATCTGATGCATATTCCATCGGTTCTTTTATCCGAACAGCTAAGTTATGGGAACGCAAACAAATCAATAAAGATTGTCAAGAGGTGGTGGGGGACAAACACAAAGACACACACGCGTACATGACATAAATGACAAGCTTCTTCCGTTCACAAGGTTTTAGTCGGCCAGAGCCTATAGTAGGAGAACTCAAGATGCTACGCAGTATGTTTGAACCCAGATACTGTTTGGTCCACAGATACTGCTTTGTGCTGGGTGGGGATGCTAAGCTGCCCTGTTCGAAAATATAAGGACACAGATCGTGTGTTGTATAGCCAGCTCATAGAGCTAAACAACAGAGGCATTCGCCCCAAAATTATACTGGCAAAAAATCGAAACATACAAATCTACACATATACATACATGCAAAAATACCCTGTTGATGTTGAAATTCCAATGAAAGGACCTTGGATCTCGGTTAGAAACCAACCGGCTCTTTCTCTGTTCGGAAGAAATATTGAAATAAAACTGAACAATGACATACATACATACATACATACATGTAGATGAGTAGTATAGGATGTGGATTTAGATAATCCTGCGACTATGCCACAAAGCTCCTCTTACGGACTCGGTTATCATTCCACGTAGTGATCAATTATATAGAAGTGTAATGTAGTGTGTTCATGTAACTGAAATTCCAGAAAGTCCATTCAATGAGATTATTTCATGAGATGTATATACATAGTGCTAAAACACTATTCTGACGAGAGTGTTTTGTAGTGATATCATTGTAACATATAATTATATATCACAGTGTTTTCAATGAAACACTGATCAAGGTTAAGGTAAATTATGCTGCAGTAAAGTTTTGCTTGTTATTTGAAGTGTTTAAATTTATCTCATTTACATTTGAAATAACATCTTCATCCATTATAAATTGAAACTTAAAGTACTGCAGATTATAGTTACCGAACTCATTTAGTGAGCTTCTTGCATATTTATCAATTACATATTTACTTTCGATATTTATTGATAAATGTGTGAAATAGCAGCTAAATCACATCTTGTCGCCTTAAGGAGTCGTAAAATAATCTAATACTAAGATATGGTGGAAATCTGTGGACACTCTGGATAAGCCAACACATGGTTGTCCACATATGAATACTGGTTGTTCCGGTAAACCTAAAGCAATCTTCTCATATGTTTGCCTTTGTGATTTATTGTGAATGCCAATGTCAATTTAACAGGAAATTGTTATCTAATTAATATAATTGGTAACTCTTCACCAACTGACGAAACAGTGACTCTTAGAATAAAAACCGTTTTTCTGTGATGCGGGCCTTCAGTGCTGTTTTTGCCTTAACGATTTTGCTCGAATGTATTGAATAACTATGCGTGTACTGTTACACAAGCCATTGTCTTGGTCAATTGTACAGAGAATAGTCATAGCATTAGTCTTTAATTTTAATATATATGATGGCAAATCTGAAATAGTTAATCTTTGTAAGTACTGTATAGTGAATACTGGAGGGTCATCCGAATGTGAACATTGATCTTGACTAAACAGAACCGTTTCATCTACTGCAAATAATTTTAGCATTTCTTCATTGATGAAATCAACAACAACATTGTTTGAATGCTGCAATAGCCACTTTTGAAAATTTGTCTGGTTTTGACATTTCTCAGTGACGTTTGTATTAAAAACAAATGAAACAATGTCATTGATCGCGAACAATTTCACATCCCTGGGGTATAAAAAGATTTTACTATTCCTCTAACACAGGTCCATTTTTTATTCGGAGAATGAATTTATTGAACTGAATTTGTTGAACGGAATTTGTTTTATTTTCTTCTTCTGAATTCTACGCATAGGATTTAACTGCATATTTTCTGTCAGTTGAATAGCCTTTATATGTTTCCATAAAGAATACTTATCGAAAATACTGCCCACAATCTATGAAAAGAATCTTTTTGAAATCTGAGATAAATATATTAGTAAGGTACTCATTCGAATGAAATACATCTATTCGTTGCAAGTTTATAATAATACTTTCTTTGCTTTTTCACTTATATTTTGCATTAAGAAATGTAAACTAAAAGAACCACATCGTGAAATTTCATAAGACGAAAAAATGCTTTCAGTATATATATATATATATATACATTAACAATATTGGTAGTACGGATTACTACGAAGTTGCATTACATTGCCTTTAATACTTTAATTTATATACCGCCTTCCATGGACCAGCACGTTTCAATTGCACCGATTAGTAAGAGTTGCAATTGCAATCATACTATAAAACCGCTGCAGTTTCTTCAGGGTCTTGATATCCTTTGATTTGGTCGTTTAAAGATTTTCTTTTCTCTACTCTGCATTGTATAATGTAGAGCTGTCCGTTACGTTAGACGCAAACAATCTACATTTCGAGTTGGATAATCATTTTTAGTCCATTGTTTCAAAACCTTCTATTGTTTCAATGATACTTATTCATTTATACTTGGCAAGTGTAAATTGTCTAATGTGCAAGCATCTCAATGCTTGTTCCTATTTAGAATTTATTATATTACCCTTGGATGTGAATATCCGGTAAAATTCTTCTAAGCATAAGTCACATCTATTGGTTCCAGGTCTGTATGGTTTTACAATACAAATTAATTCCTATTCAATAGTATAGTCTTTGTTACTGTCCTTAAAAGACTAGATCAATTTGCTTAAACCCGTTTGGAACCTTTTATTTTTGTCTTTAAATGAACTCAAATGATTTGCCAGACTCTTCCTGAAAATGAATGATGTTCCACCGATGTAAAAGAATTTCTTACCCTCAGATGTAACTTTACATATATATATATATATATATATATATATATATATATATATATATGTATATATATATATTAAATTTTTATTCTTACACTTATTTTCCACATAACAGGATTCCCGATTAGAACAATTGCAAAGATAATCTATATTTCTCTCAAATTTTGTTTTAATTTGATCAATCATTGTAGAATTATATTCATTTTCACCAAATTCTTTATCGCTATTTACTCCTCTAGATAACGCTATTTTTGTTCTAATTTTAGCTGAACTTTTATTCGATTTCACGTTATTAACCTTGCTAACTTGGGTTGTTTCCATTTTCGCAACATTTAAATTCCTAGAGTTCCCTTCTATTAATTTTTTAAATTCCGTTTGATGTTATTATGCTTAACATTTATAACGCCATTCTGATTGTAATCGCATAAATCAGTAACCTGCGCCGAACCCATAGCTATGTCAATCATACCCCGTCTATACTTTCTGATCCAGTATTTATTCTCAAATTTGATGATAGATTTTCTAGCCGCCAGAATAACATCTATTTCACCCCTAGTTATTTCTGAACTTTTCCTTTGCAAACATCAGTGCCTTATTATGTAGTATTGGGCTCATAGAAGCATAGTAATTTCAAATATCTACCTGGATAAATTTAGTTTAATACTTATTTTGTATTTGTGTAAACCAGTTAATCACTTCATATGAACTGAACCAAAGATTTAGTTTATTATGTTCCTAAGTTTCGGTTTATATTTATCTAATATGAACTTAATAATTTTACCAAGATCAGATTTAGGACATATAAATCTAACAGTTCGATTTGTATCAAAATTAGGTTTATGATCCCTAATAATTCTTGGTATCTTATATTCATGAGGTTCTGTTTTATTTTCCAAATTATATCTTAGCATAATTTTTCTTGCTTGAAGGTTTAGCTGTTTCAGGTTTTTGGAATCCGGAATCTCATAGTTTTTTAATTATCTCTTTCTGTAGAAGTGAGTGATACATTCAGTAGTTTAAATGGTATAGGTTAACCGGTTTATTAACATGAACCAGAATTCCATCTTTTTTTCAAAAGTTCTTCTAAAGTATGTAGTTCTTGAAGATATTTGTTCTTCCTAAGAGGGAATTTATGAAATTTTACATTTTAAACAATTCTCCAGAGTTCATCTTCGCTAGGGGCAGATATTGGTTAGGTGGTGAATATCGTCTTATTTTAAAATTTCGCTGTATGTTATCACCAATTACAGTATTTTAAAGATCCTTTATATCAGGAAAGTAAGTTTTCCATCTCATACAATGTATAAAAGAATTTGTCTTATATATGAAGTCTTCAATATATTCTTTCCTCGGTGGCTGTGGAATGTCTTTCAGGGATGCTTCAATACTTGTCCATAATCAGGTAAACCGTTTAGTTAGCGCGTTGAGTAACGATAATAATTATATTTGTAAACAGTAGGAGATTACCCCAAAGCGATTACCGGTTTGCTCTCAGTAAGGTATTCAAAATATGTTATTCAACAGTTAACACATAAATCCAATAAAGTTCTTATAAGATAGGAAATAAGCAGAATATTCTGTTGGATAATTTTGAATATATCTCCTTAACCATACAGGCTTCCTGGAGTATAAATATTAAGAACATCAATAATAAGAAGTACTACGAAGTTTGATGTATGCATGCATACATACATAATCATGTACAAACATATACATATTATGTGTGCATGTGTGTGTGTGTGTGTGTGTGCTTACCTTTACATCAGATGCGTAACTGGAGTAACTTTTTTTTACAACTCCGATCTTAGACAATATATTGAAATCAGTTTGCTAGTATTAGCTCACCTCCTGCTCGTCGCAGTCCACTATTATATATACATATATATATATCATTATTATCAGTAATAATATTTTATAATTAGCCTTTATTTATTCATAAAATTAAGCTAATCTTTGTATCTCTATAAATTCATACTTAGCTTATATAAAACTATACTGATATAGTCACTACTTATAAAAAAAGTCTGAGATTATAATTTTATCAATATATAATTAACATGTTCTTTTACCTCAATACTACTTTATTAATACCAGTATACTCCAATTAATCAATATTCACAGATACCATCTGATGAGTTAGTATTTAAATGTACAATATGTATAAATATTAAACAATTTCTGGATAATTTCTTTTTCTCCCTAATTGTGGTAAAAGTTTGGTATATACTCAAAAGTATTCATAAATTTCAATCCTTTTATTATAATATTCTTCTTAATAACCCTCTGAATAGCTCTAAACTTTAACTGTATACAATATAGCAACATTGCTTGAAATATTTAACTATAGTACTGCATAATAAGACTTGCCCTGTTTCATTATAAATGGTCTGCTAATGGGCGACACCCTTACTTGTCAGCTAACATCTTGATTTAAATTTTCCTTTACCAAACCTCATGATATTGCTTCTAATAAATCTTGATTTTTATGACTATACCAACTATGATTTCTCTCTGCTCCCTCAGCCCTACTCTTAACAGATACTGCCCTTTATTCTCTCAGCCTTAGATATATAACGATTTTATAAACTAGTCTATAAATTAAAACTGACCCAATGAAAAAAAAAATCAATGATAGGTAGTCTTCTTGATAATTTAGTAACTTATATGCTGAAGTGGAGACAGCATGTTCTTTGTCTATCTATATATCTTCTTGGAGATTTTAGGTATAATTATACTAATGTGTCCAGCTGTTCTAATTTAATTAAATTCTGTGTCTTTGTGCAGCTGAGGATTGCTCTGCATCTTGAATTGATTTAATGATTGCATTGTTCAATTAAATGGAGTTACATGAAACGATCGTACTGCATTACCTCTGGATATCCTTGTTGCTTATTTTGATCTTAATCACCTTACTTTGAAATTGTATGGATAATACCGTGCTAAATTCTGGTGCCTCAACTTAAGTACCATATTCACCTGAATCTAATTTTTTTTTGGACTCATCTACCATACCCAAAGTATATATATATATATGTGCGTGTGTGTGTGTGTGTGTGTGTGTGTGTGTGGAAGCGCAATGGCCCAGTGGTTAGGGCAGCGGACTCGCGGTCAAAGGATCCCGGTTTCGATTCCCAGACCGGGCGTTTGAGTGTTTATTGAGCAAAAACACTTAAAGCTCCATGAGGCTCCGGCAGAAGGTGGTGTGCAAATCGTGGTGTATTCTTTCACCACAACTTTCTTCTTGTTTCTGTTGTACCTGTGTTTCAAAGTGCCAGCCTTGTCACGCTGAATCTCCCCGAGAACTACGTTCAGCCACTTGCACGTTAATTTCACGAGCAGGGTGTTCTGTTGATCGGATCAACTGGAACCTTTGTCGACGTAACCGACGGATTGCTACGACGATATATATATATATATATATATATATATATATATATATATATATATATATATATTTACCTAAATTTGATTTGCAGAAAATTC
The DNA here is from genome assembly GCF_046866305.1 of Octopus bimaculoides. Classification (NCBI taxonomy): domain Eukaryota; kingdom Metazoa; phylum Mollusca; class Cephalopoda; order Octopoda; family Octopodidae; genus Octopus; species Octopus bimaculoides. The sequence goes on along the minus strand of NC_142930.1, from coordinate 20,469,793 downwards.
TAGAATTGAAACCAACACTTGGGTTGGTCATACTTTTAGCGAAAGAGAATAGTTTAGTGTAAATTATAAGCCCCAGTTATTTGGAAGAGCAACGTGGTTTCAATATATATATTCGAAGGAAGCAGGCAAGTTGGTAGGATCGTTACCACGCTAGACAAAATGCATAGTTTTATTCTTCCAACTTCACATTTTGAGTTCAAATTCCGCCGAGGGCGACTTTGCTTTTCATCTTTCCATAGTCGATAAAATAAGTATCAGTTGAGCTCTGGATCGATATAATCTAACGCATTCCCATGAGTTTCAGGCGTTGTGATTATAATAGAAAGACGATATATTTAAAAGGTTGACAGCTTTCTATTTCATTAGGTTACAGATTCATAGCAGAAAGATTCGTAATAGAAATTCTACATTATTCTAGCCTTTGGAAAACTGCAGTATATTCGAAAAGGAGTAAAGAGCACTTTAGAATGACAGATACATTTTTTCTTTTGAAGTGTCTATCACATATAGATTTCTATTTATCGTTTATACTGTTTCAATTTATGTATTTACATCCTTGAGATATGCATGAAGATTACATCATTTTCTTTTCCTCTACTCAAACTTTTCGTTTTGATGTTGAGATAGAATCAAGAGTAGATAGTGGCTTGGGAAAACATTAGCACGATGAGCTTACCCTATTTGAACCGGCTCTTTACGTTCAAAATTAAAATTCGCTGTGTTCAACATTGCCTGTGTAACTTTCCAAGTTCGCTAACATAAACTATGAATCAATTACTACGGGTGGGTATATATATATATATATATATATATATATATATACACTGAGGGAGAGGCGGGGAGAGATCGAAGGAGAGAGGTCTTACCTGTGTGCATATATAAATGAATGATAGGACGCAAGTATATGTTGCGTTGACAGTAAAATAGGGTATTGTAGATAGATATTGTGGTAACATGTCCTCGAATCGTTGTGTCTTGAACGGTCGTTCGAGCACCAGGGATAGCCAAGGACTTGGGTTATATAGTGTATCATGCATATTAGCAAAGATAGACACATTAAACCCACCCGTAGTAATTGATTCATAGTTTATGTTAGCGAACTTGGAAAGTTACACAGGCAATGTTGAACACAGCGAATTTTAATTCTGAACGTAAAGAGCCGGTTCAAATAGGGTAAGCTCATCGTGCTAATGTTTTTCCCAAGCCACTATCTACTCTTGATTCTATCTCAACATCAAAACGAAAAATTTGAGTAGAGGAAAAGAAAATGATGTAATCTTCATGCATATCTCAAGGATGTAAATACAAAAATTGAAACAGTATAAACGATAAATAGAAATCTATATGTGATAGACACTTCAAAAGAAAAAATGTATCTGTCATTCTAAAGTGCTCTTTACTCCTTTTCGAATATACTGCAGTTTTCCAAAGGCTAGAATAATGTAGAATTTCTATTACGAATCTTTCTGCTATGAATCTGTAACCTAATGAAATAGAAAGCTGTCAACCTTTTAAATATATCGTCTTTCTATTATAATCACAACGCCTGAAACTCATGGGAATGCGTTAGATTATATCGATCCAGAGTTCAACTGATACTTATTTTATCGACTATGGAAAGATGAAAAGCAAAGTCGCCATCGGCGGAATTTGAACTCAAAATGTGAAGTTGGAAGAATACAACTATGCATTTTGTCTAGCGTGGTAACGATCCTGCCAACTCGCCTGCTTCCTTCTAATATATATTGAAACCACGTTGCTCTTCCAAATAACTGGGGCTTATAGTTTACACTAAACTATTCTCTTTCGCTAAAAGTATGACCAACCCAAGTGTTGGTTTCAATTCTAGAATTTTCTGCAAATCAAATTATGTAAATACATTTGTGATGCGGGTAGGTCTTGAAAACCTTGTTCACGAGTATATGATTTCATGGATGGTAGAGGATGTGTAAATTGCGTAAAACAATTTAATCTCCATGTTCAGTGAGACGTGATCAGTCAGCCAATTCGGAAGAATGTTTCGTGAATTCTCTACTATGGATTCAGATTAAAACACAGGTTCAGCCTCTTTCTTTCAATTACCTACCACATCAACACGACATTCCTTTATCGTCTCCCGGGGAAGTTAAGCTGTATATATAAATACACACACCCACACTATATATATATATATATATATATATATATATATACACAGATGCACGTATATATATATATATATATATATATATATATATATATATATATATATATATACGTGCATCTGTGTAGTTTGTTTGTATATGAATGTGTGTGTGTATGCAGATGCACACTCATGCACATTTATATCCATATATACATATGCATATCTATATATGCATACATAAGTTCAAGAATAAGGATCAATGTGGTGTGATATCTGCAAACGGCAACAGGTGTTAATCTTTGAAGGAACAACGCTGACTTTGTTAATTCGTGATTCCGATAGAGTAGAATAGAGTCGGTTAAAGTAGATTAGAGTAGAGTAGTGCAATGAGAGCAGGAATTTTGTTTCATCCTTGGTTGCACTTGACATATCGCTGGCATTTTACGTAATTGTGCAATGAAGCAGCTCAGATCAATACTGACATCTTGGCTTGAGTTGTATTGGGAAGAAATTGATCAAATGTCGTTTGTTGTTCCCTCAGGCATTGACTAAATTTTACTTGTGAATCGATATCAATACCAGCTAGCAGCATGATGTAAAAACAATTCACCAACCACCAGCCACTGACAACACCAACCCAATCGACTTACAACGTCTTCGACCTATAATTTTGCTAGTTTCTAGCATCGATCGGCTCTTGATTAGATTTCAGTGAGCAAAAAAAACAACAAAAAAAGCAAGATAGTAATAATATAAAATAATAAAAATATCTATTCATGGTAAGAGCAGTAGCAAGCTACTACTGCCACTACAACAATTAATTTTGCTGCTGCTGCTGCTACAACTACCACTAATAGTAATATTAATACTACTACTATCACAAATAGTAATACTACTACTATCTTTAAACACTATCATAAATGTGAGCGGATGGGGTCGAGCCGAAAGCGCTTCATCATAGTTGCTAGAATTGTTAAATATAGCAGTTAAATCCCCTTCTAATCACGCACTACCATCTTTGAAAGAAAAGGAAGATACATTGAATGATATTATCTTCGATAGACTATATTATTTTCGAAAAGAAAAAAAAATGAAAACTGAGGTAGTCACGGCTTGAAAAGCTTTGATGATAAGTCTGTCCAATCAATGCTAATTTGGGACTAGACAACTAATTTGCAGGAGTCGTTGCAGCTACTACCGCTGCCGCCAATCTAGTGATTACGATAATCCTCATATTATACTGGATCAAAGCAGGTAGTAATGCATATATAAGAGACTGGAATGTTCCATTGAATTAATTTCCGAAGGCGTTTTATAGGTATTTCAATGAATGTAGAAACAGGTAATACAAAGTTGATCTCAGCGGGATTTGAACACATAGTATAGCAGATTATTTAGCTCTGGCTATATCCCTCTTATTATTATTGAACTGACAGAATCGTTAGCACACCAAGCAAAACATTTACCGGTATTTCGTCTGTCCTTACTTTCTGAGCTCAAATTCCGCCGCGGTCGACTTTGCCTTTCCGTGTCGATAAATTAAGCATCAGTTGAGCACTGGGGTCCATTAATCGACTAGTCCCTCTCCCGAAACAGCTGGCCCTTCTAATTCAATGCTCTTGTTAGTGATGATGGGGAGTTAGTCAATCGGTCTCTGTACTTACCCAGCACTTTATTTTATTGTCCTCGGAAGCATAAACCACTAATGTGACCTGGACAAAATTTGAACTCAAAATGTCGGACAAAATGCCTTGCAATATATAAATTGTGGCACTTTCTGCACTGAGGTCAAACCACGTCAACTTTGCCTTTCAACTTTCAAGTAAAAATTCCAGTCAAGTACTGAAGTTAATATAATCATACTCACTATATCCTCTAGTAATGAGGGCGCATGTCCTAGTGATTAGGGGTATTGTATTTGCGAGTTCGTGGTTTCAATTCCTGAACCGGCTGGTGCGTTGTGTTCTTCAGCAAAACAGTTTCTGTAAATTTTTTCAGCAAATCACTTCAACACCTGACGTGTTGTACACTTGTTCAAGCAACATTGATTTTTTTTTTATTTGTAGAGTGAGTTAATGTACAACACATACATTTGATCCTTATAAACAAATCACTTGTGCAAGTTGTTCAGCTAGAAATTGTAAAATCACCTTTCCCGGACTACGGGAGATTACCATCATATCATCGTCCACCAAAATATTCGACCCTAAGATAAAATATAAATCGGTAATCAATATTATCAAAAATATAAATGAAGAATGATAATGTCATCTATAATAGGCAAATAGTCATACATTTTTAACGACAGGAATATATATATATATATATATATATATATATATATATATATATATATATATATATACGCGCAGTAATCTTCAAGTACTTGTTTTATCAACCACGAAAGAAGACGAGCAAAGTTGACCTCAGCAAAATACGAAACCTTGCATGTTGAGATAAGCAAATTAAATAATGTATGAAAATTTATCTGTCGCTCTACCGTTATTCTACTGAAAGCACGGTTAACAACGGTTTTTGTTGTAGGCACACAGCCAGCAATTTGCGATACCATAGACACCGGTTCTTGGACTGATTCTTCATTTTATCAACCCACGAAAGGAGGAAAGATAAAGTTGACCTCGGTGGGGTTTGAACTTAGAACACCCAATTATAATAATTTCTCCTCTAGTTTTGTTCCATCTACAGTAAATGTCTAGCTTTGTATTTAGAGTTATAAGTCAGAGACTTGTAATTCAGTAGTCGATTTACTTCATCGAGTCCGGAAGGATACAAAGCAGCTTATTTTATAAAATCCAGAAGGATAAAAAGCAAATGTACCCCGCCTGTAAGTGAACTCAGGACAGAATTCTCTTCATCCTATTTTTTTTTTTTCAAAAAAACTTTAATCAGATTCCAACTGCGATTTAGATTTTGCCTTTAATTAAGGAACAACTGTGCTGATGCATTTTTTTTTATTTCTGCTAGGTCGTTTTATTATTCCAAAAGTCGGTGAGGGGTAATTTAAAAAAAGGATGATTAATTTGCAAAAACAGAAAAGAAAGAAAAAATTCAGATTTATAATCTACTATTTTTGTACATCTTAGACAATATTGTCCAATGAGCTCTTTATGTTATATGACATTAGATGTGTGACTTGATGATCTGGTTGTTATTTCTAGTATTTCTAGTTTGGCGTCTCCTTGCCTTTTGTTGCCAGCATGCGTCCACACACATATAAAAACGAAGAGAAGAGTACAAAATCCTCCAAAACTTCGGTACCGGAGCAAGTATAGATATTCGAAACGGTAGGAGGAAGAAAATGGCAGTTAAAAAAAATTATGTTTCAATTATGTATTTGTTAACATAGAATTCAATGAATATAAATTCAAAACCAAACATTTCACATGCGAGAGAAACTAAAAGTTTGGAAACTGACTTTTTGGCAAATTTGTAATTTCCGTGTTGAAAATGTGGGTACCTGAAGAAAGTTTTGAAAGAAATAAAAAAATAATAAATATACTAAAATTTATAGGCTGAGTGCCTCCACAAAGTCTTGCTATAAACGGTCATAACTTCATATCGTGAGGCATTTCGACCGTTGCTTTACCAATTATAATATACAACACCAAATTATAATTGCATTTCTTTTATTTTATTTATTTATTTATTTTTTCGTTTTTCACATGAGTTTGCACCAGAAATAAACGGCGAGAAGTAAATCGAGGTTTTAACAATTCTGCCAGTCTACTTGGACAAAAGAACGGTAAATTTAGGGGCCGATTATGATTAGGGGCCGATTACGATTAGAAGTCGATTACGTCGACATAAAGCTCAGGTGGTATTTATTTTATCGATACCTAAAGAATGAAAAACAAAGTCGACTCCGGCAGAATTTGAGCTCGAAACGTAAAGAGCCAAAAGAAATACCGCGAACCAATTTCTCCAATACGACATTCCTGTAATTTCGCCGCTTTGACCACGATAATTCTACTGTAGGTGCAAGATCTGAAATTTGGAGAATGGGATTAAACGAATACATCGATCCAAGAGTTCAACTGGTACTTATTTTAGCGACTCCGAAAGGATGAAAGGCAAAGTCGACCTCGGTGGAATTTGAGCTCAGAACGTAAAGTTGGAAGAAAATACCGCTGAGTATTTTGTCTGGCGTGCTAGGTTTTGCCAGCTCGCCGCCTTGACCACTACTATATTTGTTAATATCTTAGGCACAAAGCCAAACATTTAGGGAACAGGGTAGTCGATTACATCGACTCTCAAAAGGAGTCAGAAGAAAGGTAAAGATGACCTCGGCGGAAATTGAACTAAGAACGTAAAAACGGACGAAATGCCGCTGAACATTTAGCCCGCTGTGCTAACGGTTCTGCCAGCTCTCCGGCTTATTAGGTTTTTATAATAATAAGAGATTCTTATTTAGATATAGTGGAGGCACAATCGCCCAGTGGTTAGGGCAGCAGACTCGTGGTTTCGATACCTAGACCGGGCGTTGTGAGCGTTTATTGAGCGAAAACACTTAAAGCTCCACGAAGCTCTGACAGTGGGTGGTGGCGAACCCTGCTGTATTCTTTGATCACAAATTTCTCTGTCTTTCTTCCTGTTTCTGTTGTACCTGTACTTCAAAGGGTTAGCCTTGTTACACTCTGTGTCACGTTGAATCTTCCCGAGAACTACGTTAAGGGTACACGTGTCGTGGAGTGCTCTGCAAATTGCTAGTTAATTTCACGAGCAGGCTGTTCCGAGGTTAACTTTGCCTTTCATCTCTCCACAATAGCTGAAATTAAGGACCATTACAGGAATCGATGGGATCGACAAATATACTCCCCTTAGAAATAGCTGGGCTTGAACTCAAATCAGAAACATCCACTTTTAGTAATGACCATCATTTACATTTGTACAATATTATGTATTCAGAAAAAGATTAATTACTATTGGCATAAAACTACAAAGTTTAGAGTAGAAGTGTAGTTGCTTAAATATTCACTAGTATCTGACTAATATTTTATATTTTTGACCCGGATAAGAGAAGGATTGAAAGTCGGTGTCTGCGGCATTTGAATGTAAAGAGACGTAAATAACCGTATCAAGACGATTACTCACCTTGGACAATTACTCCCCATAGGACAATCCCCCTGACAACAACTACCTCCTAGAACAATTACCCCCACTCGGTTAATTACCCCCTCTCCAATATTTTAAGAAGTTTTAAATCATCATACGTTGTCCTCAGGGGTAACTGTCCTTGAGGAGGGGGCTATTGTCCATTGTGGGGGGAGATAAACGTCCTAGACTTCAAAATAACTGCTGCAGGACATTTTTCCGATGATCTACCAAATTCGCTATTAAATGTTTATTATTTTTCAATAATTATAATAATAATCCTTTCAACTACTTTGTGGGAAGGGTAAGCTAATTACTGGTACTTATTCTATTGACCCCGATAAAGCGAAAGTAAAAAGTCAACCTCGGCAGTATTTGAACTCAAAACGTAAAGACAGACGAAATGACGTTAAGTATTTTATCCTACGTCCCAAGGATTCTTCCCGCCCAACGCGTTAACAGTTATAATAATAATGCTTTCTACAAAAGGCACAAGACCGGGAATTTCAGGAGACAACCATAGTCGATCCCACCGAACCCAGTACTTGACTGGTATTAATTTTCTCGACCTCGAAAGGGTGAAAGACAAAGTTGATCTCAGTTGAATTTGAACTTTATACAAATTCGAACTTGCTTTATGTAAGTGGAATTTGAACATACTTTATCGACCTCGAAAGGGTAAAAGGCAAAGTCGACCTCGGTGGAATTTGAACTCCGAGCATAAAGACGGATGAAATGCCACTAAGCATTTTGCCCGGAGTGCTAGCGATTCTGCCAGCTCGTCGCTTTAACATTTATAATAATAATTTCTTACATAGAGACGGGGCCAGGAATTTAGTGGTAGTAAGCAGTCAAATATACTAATTTCATTCCTTGACTGGTATTGTATTTCACTGAGTCGAGAAGGACGTAAGACTAAGTCGACCTTGACAGAAATTGAACTTAGAGCGTACAGAACTGAAAAATGCAAGGCATTCTGATCGACGTTTAAACGCTCCTTCCAATCCACTGCAAAAGCTGTGGATTGTTCTTAATATAGGCTAATGACATGGTATATTTTTAACAGGAGAGGATTGTCGATTAAATCGATCCCAACACTTTACAGCACTTTATTTTATCGACCTCAGAGGAATGAAAGGCAAAGTTAACCTCAGCGGAATTTGAACTTGGAATGTAAATCATCTTAACCCAATACCGAAGGGCATTTAATCTAACGCTCTACCATTTTTTATTTTATTTTATTATTTTTTTTTTTTTTTTTTGCAATCGCGTTTCTCGTTATCTTGTGAAAAATTATCAGAAGAGCTTTACACAGTTGAATATTGACAAAGTCTTTTATTTTCAATTTGATTTTTCAAATAATTGTTTGCACAAAAAAATAAAATTGTCGATTTATACAGGTTGTTTGGATATTTTTCCATAAAGGATTTTCTAACAAAACTGTTTGTAATCAGTTAATAAATTGATGTTAGTAATCTGTCTCAGCAAGAGATCGAATATTATCGACGATTATTTGGCGCTATTGGTTGATCGATTATTTCCGTGAATCAAATGATCTTTGCAATCTCTTGAAACGGATGATCGAAGTGGTATTGTCAATTTATAGCGCATATTACAGGTATTTCGTTGGAAGTATGGTAGGATGAATGTATTGATGTTTGTGTACTAGCAGTGATTAAAAATCTAAAGTCTGGAAAACAGGAAATCCGAGGTGAAAGTTCACTCCTAACCTCATCTGTACACCACCATTGCCCTGCAATGGTCACTACAATTATAGCCACTATCACAATGACCAGTAATACCGCCTTGCATATTAACTCTAATACTAACTGCATCACTATCAGCTACAACACCACGAACACCAATTGAAGGACAGCCAAAATTAACATGAGTAGTTTTGTGGCTTTTTATGGCCATCAGCATCAACCATAACCTCCGCTACTCCCTCCGATACCACCATTATCACTCCTATTACAACTTCAAATATCCCCATCACACCAATCACTATCATAACCACACCACTAACCATCACAGAAACTACAGTCATAAACAAGATCACCATTACTCTCAGCAAATGTTCAATAAAAACGAGTTTCATCGCAATTACTATTACCTCACACAGGAGTCGCTATGCGGCCGTTAGACATAGCACAAATAACAGTCAAATCCCACCCTACCATATTGAAATCGGAAACTCATATTGGACAATGTATATGGCATATTTTATTCAAAAAAAGTATTCGCCACCATCATTACGTTCACCGCTATCATTATCTACCCGTCCAACATATACTCGCTTACGTCTCTGCCATCACTATAGGCATCAAGAGCAACATACCTCAACAACAATACCACCGAAACAATCAACATCACCATCAGCATTACCAGCAAGATTCAACGTCCTTCCTCACCGTAACTGTCGGGAAAAGTCCCCGTTATCATTCCACTTTATTACTAAAAACGCTGCAAGACCCACACTCATCAGCACATAACAATCGCCACTATTATCCTCACAGACATCAGCAAAACAGCCACTTTCATTATCATTGCTGCTGCTGCTTCTGCTGCTGCTGCCAGCGATACTACTACTACTACTACTACTACTACTACTATTACTACTACTACTACCATTATAAACGTTCACATCACTACACTCACTGCGAACGTCACTATTGCTAATATCAGAGTTATCTTTACTGTCATGAGTAACACAAACACCACCACCAACAACTCCGACATTACTATTAACTGCAGCCCTGAATTATTCTCTATCCGGACAACGAATAACACAGTAAAACTACACATGCAACTTCTGAATTTTAAAATCCTATCAATTATGTAAATTTTCCATCATGATATATTGATGAATTGCGAAGAAAATGTCAAATGTCAATCTACATTTTAAAGATCACTGCTTTAGAATTGTAACAAAGGGAAAGCAAACTACATTTATCTTTGTGCCGAGTTTATTATGAGGTTGGCATTTTCATAACGCAGTTTTATAGGACGTACGACGATCGATAAATAATAAATGGTATGGAAACCAATTACAGATATAATGTGCTATATGCAGTGGAAGATTTAAATTTTAAATGGCTGCTATAGATGGATAATTTGAAAATCTATGGTCAATGTTCAGTTTTCCTCGATGTATGAATACAGGACTGGCATTTTTGAATAAAGAAACACGTATAAATACCTCAGTCAATCAATCACACAACCTATCAATCAATCAATCAATCAATCAATCTATCTATCTATCCATCTATGTATCTATCTATCTATCTATTTATCTATCTATCGATCTATCTATCTATCTATCTCTATGGACGGACGGTAGACGTGTCGGCTCTGTAAGTTTTGCCTTTTTCATGTTTTAAAAAGTTTGTTTGTAAAATTTATTTTATATACAAAGTTGTATAACAACTTGTAGACTCTCTGGTGCAAGTTTTTTGCAACGGAAATCTGCCCTGTGTGGCACATTTCCAGGATATAAAAACCAATCTCGGCTTTCTAGCCATTTTTTTTGAGACGATGGCGTCTTGTAGCCATGGAAATTTTTGTGAAACGAACGCTGCAGTCTGCAGTGTTTCGTTCGAAAAAGAATTTCCTAGTCTTCCTTCCTCACAGTTAAAGGAGAGAATGGAGAAAAAGAAAGACTCTGCTGCTACAGCAGTCTTGCCTGCCAACGTAACCAGTGACAACAACAACAACAACAACAACAACAGCAGCAGCAGCAGCAGCAGCAGCAGCAACAACAACAAGGACACAAATGTCCTTGCTAACAAAACCACTGTCCTCACCACTGATACCACCACTACCACCACCACAACGAACTTTGCCGAGGCTTTGAAGCCTAGGAAAAGAATTTTGAATATATCGAAAGAGAAATTACTTGCATGCAAAAGCATGCTAAGTAAAAAGGACGTTACAGTCCATCTTCAAACGCCCGCGGACTTTAAGATAAACATCGAAAAAAAAACTATCATCTACAGAACCATTAATTTAAAGACAAAGACAGTGGAAAAATTCACCCAAGAAAATGTTGAGAGATGCTTAAAGCCGATTTGGTCTTACAAGACTTACATAACGAGAGGTTTGAAATTCGGAACGATAGAAGTAAGACTAGACAGCGAGCAGCGAGCGAAGGACCTCTCCACTAAGTCATTACAGCATGAGAACCTGCTCATGATCCCTACGCACCTTGGTCGTAGGGTTACGAAAATAAAAATTTCGAATGTGCCTCCTGAAATTGAGGAAGAATGGCTAGTATCTGCCATATGTCTAGGCATAGAGGAGGAGATAAACATACTAGAAGCATCTGCCGTTTGCAATCAAAACTGGATTGGCCAGGAATTTCAACTCCTGGTACAAATTGATCCAGCAAACTGGGAAAAAATTCCACATAGAATCCAATTAACTGAGGATTCAATTTTTCATGTTTTCGTCGAAGGCAGAAGGCCAGTTTGCTACGTTTGTAGTAGCAAAACTCACCTTCAAAAACATGCCCAGTAGCCCAGAAGAAAAGGCAACAACAACGGCAACAATACAAAGAAAAACAACAACAACAACAACAACAACAACAACAGAAGCAACTACCAAATACCCCCAACAGAAAAACCTTACTACCAACACCACCAGCAACACAAAAAGCAACAACAGAAATATCAGCAATAACCACAACAGAAAAGACAACAGAAACTGCAAAAACAGAAGAAAAAAAAGAAAATTCCAAGACTGCCTCTCCCTCCCCCATATCACATACACCACACATAAATAACAAGCAGTCAACATCAATAAAAACAGCAACACAAACATTCACAGAAACACACACAGACGCACAAAATTTGCCGTTACCTCTTTCTGACTCCTCAGATCTCCCATCATCCGATGAAGAGAGTGGGGAGGAGTGGAAAATAGCTACGAAAGGAAAGTGGAAGCGCAGTAAGAAGAAAACAAAACAAAATGCAAACACAAACAAAGCAGGGAGATTCACATCTCCCGAAAATACTACTAACACCAATAGTAATATAAAAAAAACAATGCTAACAGCAATAGACAGTACAAACACAGAGTTGATGAATTACATCAACTCTAAAACAAACATCACAAATAACGATATCAAAACCAACAACCACCCACGTACAACACCGCCAAAACACATTAAAATTATTCATGTAACACCAGCATTACACAACACAATAAAATCCCTCTACCCCAACTCGGTAGGGGGATTCCAGAAATATTTGTGCAAGAAATTGTACAATAGCCTCCTTGGTGAAAAATCCAAGGAGGAAACAAAACTTTCTAACGGTAAGTAACACTCTGTTCTTTTGTTTTGTGCTTAAAAGCACACGTATAAATAGAATCATGGTGAAGATTGGTTGTGTGAATGTGCGTGGCTTAGGGTCCCCTTGGAAACAAGGGTACCTCTTAAATGACATCAAGTCACACAATTTGGATATCATAGCTATTAGTGAGACCAGACTCCATGAACCGCGGGCCCTAAAGTCCATGTTTGGCGGACAGTTTAACATTTATTTTTCTCCCTGTCTGCCGAGGATGGGCGGTAGTGGCACGGCGGTTCTTTTTCGCAAGAGTCTGGATCTCCAAGTAAAGACGATATTTACGGACCCGGAGGGTAGACTGGTTGTCCTAGATGTGGACGGCAGCGATGGAGGCGCTTTTCGGTTGCTGGCAGTTTATGTACCTCCTTTAACAGGTCGGTCAGACTTCTTTCGACGTCTAGAAGTATTCCTGGGAACGTCTCGTCCCTTACTTTTAGTGGGGGATTGGAATGCTACCTTGGACACGCATCTAGACTACGTGGGGAGTGACAAAACTAGAAGGGGATGCAAAGGCCTCATAGACCTGCTCAGACGCTTCCAGTTGTCTGACAGGTACCGACTCGACCACCCAAATGTGCCAACGTGGACTTGGAGCAACCGCATTGGGTCGTCGAGATCGTATCTAGATAGGATAGTGTGTAGGACAAGAGATAGAGATAGTTTAGGATGTCCACAGTTCCACATAGTCAGCTACACGGATCACAAACTTGTGACGTGTACGCTAGACTTAGATAAGGCACATAGGCAGGGTCCCGGTTACTGGAAACTAAACGCGTCTTTCCCGTCGAGACAGGTTTTCAGAGACCGGATTAGCACGTTAGTAAAGAGGGCTTTGACGGGAGCCATCGTCAACAACAAATGGTGGTTTGCCCTCAAGAGAGCAGTAAGGGCGGAAGCAATAAGGTATAGCAGGGCACTAGCTGTAGAGAGGAACAGAGAAGAGGGGGAGCTAGTGATAAAGTTAGAAGAGGCATTGCGAAGTGGCATCGCATCCGACGTTTTAGCGGCGAGGTTGGCCCTCGACCAACACTTCAATGCTAAACACGAAGGGTGTGCTGTCAGGGCAAGGATGCGTGCTCTGGGGAATGAAGGTGTTGGAGCCGCACGAGAGGCCCGGGTGGCGGAGACGCAGCGGGGTAACAGAGCCACCATCCGGTCTCTGGTAGACGAACAGGGGCGCGAATTGCTCGAGCCGAGCAAGATGTGCGAGGCGTTTCAGCGGCATTTTGCCCGACTGTTCGGGAGGAGTGGCGAGCGAGAAGGCAGGGTGGACTTTAGTGCCTACCTGCACAGCTTGCCACGACTCTCGGCAAGAGAGGCGGAGTGCTGCGAAGGGGTCATCACGGCGGAGGAGGTGAGGGACGCGATGGCGGGTTGCTCGACGGACAAATCTCCGGGTTTGGATGGTCTGCCCTACGAGCTTTACAAATGTATGCCAGACTTGTTTGGAGAAGTCTTGGCGGTCGTGTACTGCAACTGGCAGCAGAACGGGAGCATTCCTGGTTTTGTGAGCCGAGGAGCGGTAACGCTGCTGAAGAAAGATCCAAACAAGGGGGACGCCATAGATAACTTTAGGCCCATCACTCTGCTCAATGCAGACATGAAAATTTTGGCCAAGGTGTTAGCCAAGCGGTTGGCGCTTGTCATCGAGAAACTGGTCGGCACGGAGCAGACGTGCGCCGTGCCGGGCCGGAGCATCCATGACAACCTCCATCTGATGCGCTACATCATAGAGAGGGTAGTTAAGGAACCTGGCATGGGTGGGGCCCTGATCAATTTGGATCAATCCAAAGCTTTCGATAGGGTAGACCATCGATACTTGGAGGCCGTCCTCGAAGCGGCCGGCTTCGGTCCCGTTTTCCGCGGCTGGATGGCTGCCTTGTACACAGGCATCCGTTCGTTTGTTCGTGTCAATGGACGTCTATCGGGACCCTTCGACATTGCACGTTCGGTTCGTCAGGGATGCCCCCTGTCGCCGCTCCTGTACGTATTGACTCTCGAGCCACTACTGCGGAAGCTGGCGACGCTGAGGGGCATCCCGCGAGAACTGGGGTGCGGGACGAGCGTGTCGGCATACGCGGACGACGTCACCGTCATAGCGTCTAGCCACGAGCACATTGAGCTTGTCGGCGAGACGCTGAAAGACTACGAAGCGGTGACGGGAGCGAAAATCAACCGGGATAAGTCGGTGGGTTTGCTGCTCGGCACCTGGAGAAGCAAGCCCATACCGTCCGGCAGCGCCTCAGTAGTGGGACGCTGGACGGACGGTCCGGTCAAGTTGCTCGGAGTCTGGTTCGGTCCGGACCTGCAAACGGAGAAGAACTGGGACGAGATAATGAGTAGGGTGGCCACTCTCTGCCGGCAATGGTCCGAGAGGAAGCTGTCCCTAAAAGGTCGGGCGGAGGTGGCGAACGCGTACATCGCGTCCGTCATCGAATACCGCCTCACCGTCGTGCCTTGTCCCGATCGCGCCATCACCGAAATGGAGCGCATCCTCTTCCGCTTTTTGTGGAAAGGAAGCGTTCCGATGGTGAGGCGATCCGTTTGTTGCCAACACCCGCTGAAAGGAGGGCTGGGCATGCCGTGGTTGATGATGCGCAGACATGCGCTGAGACTGCGACATCTCCGGCTCTACGTAGACGACGGTGAGCAGGTGTGGTCGCCGTTTGTGCGACGCGCTTTCCTGCAGCTCGTCTCCATGACCGAGCTGCAGTCGTGGATCAAAAAGAGGCCGAGGAATGGCGAATGGCACCGTGAGTGTCGCGTTGCTCTGCAACAACTTTGCCGTCCCGGGTCGACCTTGAGCGGCTGCATCACAACGAAGTCATTCTATAGGGGATTAGTGGAGGGCAGGTACGACGACGATCTCGGGGCGAACCTGGGCGTCGACGAGGAATACCTGACCCGCCTGTTCAGGACGACTTTCGGGCCGGGACCTATGGACAACTTCCAGAGATCCCTGGCCTGGTAGTGTTACCGAGAGGCGCTACCCGTTCGGGATAAGCTCTATAGACACGGCTCGCGAAATGCGGGGCCGACCTGCCCGAGATGCGGTCACAGCGATGAAACCGTTCTGCACGCACTCGTGCAGTGTCCAACCATTTCGGAGCTGTGGGCTTATGTCGAACGACTGCTGTCGCGTGTGGGACGAGTCGGTTTATCAACCGAGTCTATCGTCAATATCATCACGCCTCCTTCCTTTAAACAGGAAGGAAGAGCTGTATTTATCGTACTTGTGGCTATGGCCAAAGAATGCATCTGGTGGACGCGTCTGAAAGGATTAGAGACAAATACTTTCCTCTCTGGTCAATCTCTCATCAACTTTTTCAAGTATCACTTGAAAAGGAAGGTGAGAGTAGAGAGGCAAGTGTTGTCTAGCAAATGTTTCGCAAAAAGATGGATACATGTAGCAAGAATGGCACGTATAAATGACGAAGCCACCTTGACCATGATTCTATAAAACGTTTTAAAATTTTGTAAACAGAGAGTTACTCACGTTTCTTGCTTAAATAAAAGAAATTTTATTTAACAAAGTGTGACGCTAAAGACCGAGGTTACCGTGGTCTTTTCGTAGGTTTTTCTTTCCACGGATAACCTCCCCATTTATTGGGAATTTTTTGTATTATTTCGTATTTTTTGTAAATACCCCAAACGTTCTGCGATGTTTTTTTTTTTTTTTTTTTTTTCATCGTTGTCCCCACTTTTGTTTTTTTTTCCTGCTTTGTTTTCGACCCCCTCGAAAAGAAAAACTCTACATTTGTATTTTGTCCCCTCTGTGTTGAGCCCTGTGTGGCTAATAAAGAAACCTATCTATCCATCTATCTATCTATCTATCTATCTATCTATCTATCTATTTATCTATCTATCTATCTATCTATCTATCTATCTATCTATCTAATTATCTATCCATCTATCTACCTATACATACATACATACACACATATATATCTGTATATTATATATATTTTACAGGTATGTTGGTGCAAACAAGAAAAATAGAAATCAAAAAATGAGTATACGTATATTTCTATTAATATTTATTATTACCATTATACAAACACATTTATATGTATGTGTGTGTACGTAAGTAGATATATATTTATCTGCGTATGCACACATGGGCACCTGTGTATGTATAAGTGTGCGGCAGCATGTTTATATATGTGTATGTATGTGAGTGCACGTACATATCCGTATATGGGAGCGCATGTGTATATACGTATGTATATGTAGGTGTATATATATATATATGTGTGTGTGTGTATATATATATATATATATATATATATATATATATATATATATATATATACATATATGTGTGTGTGTGTGTGTGTGTGTGTGTGTGTGTGTGTGTGTGTGTGTGTGTGTGTGTATCTAAATATATATATCGATTTTGATGAAACGACACATGAGTAGATCTCATGTCTGGAAACCTCATGGCACACTCAGATTTTTGAAAAAGATCGATAATAGGGCCCATGGAAGGGATCCTTTTTATAGCCAAGGGAAATCACCCATTCATTTTCCTAAACTATTTGGTAAAAATAAAACTGATTATGCCTATTTTTTAGTAGTTGAACTGTTAGTTATTTTCGTAATTTATCCAGTACAACCCTTAAACAAGTAAATAGTATTTTCCTAAATAATGATCCACTTATTTCGGTTAGTGACTAATTCCCCTATATACCAACACTAGCGCCCCTGAGGGTAATATTCTTTGGGAACGCGCAGAAGCCCTTTTCAGAGTTATTTACTTTGAATTGTTATTATCTAATATCTGAATAACTTGGTATTACGTAACATGCTTCACGATTTTAGTATACATGCCTTGTTAGTATTTCCGCCTGTGTTCTATATACTCTGGGAACGCATAAAAGCCCTTTTTGGGGCTACTTTATTTGAATTCTTGCTATCGAGTAACTAATTTCATGTTATTACATAACTGACTTTATAATTTGTATATTCATAACTTATTGGGAATTTCTAAAAACAAGATCCTGTGTAAGACAGTTCGGTTTTCTCTGTAAATGCACAGAAACTTAGTATTGTTGTTATTGGATTAGCGAAACAATTATGAGAACGGAACCAAGGGATAAGCCCTGCTTTCCTGGAAATTACCAGATACGTCAGCTAGTATATATATGCGTGTGTGTGTATATATATATATATGTGTGTATACATATATTTATATGTATATGTATACGTATATAAATGTGTGCGTGAATGTGTGTAATATATATATATATATATATATATATATATATATATATATATATATATATATATATATATGATATGTTTGTATGTGTTTGCGGACGTGTGTATGCGTGTACGTGTTCGAACGTCCAATCTTAAAGGCCAGCTAAGGACAATCGCATATATAACCAACCATGAAGAACAAATCAGCAGTACAAAGAAATAAAATGCCGATCCCTTTAAAACGGCAACCACTTTAAATAAATACCAGAATTACCATCCCACTACATCTACACATTCAAAGCAGTCTGCCAACGGCACATCCGCAACGAAACACACTGATAAGCTAAGTGACTACTACTAAATTCCGGCTACGATAGACAAGATGTCCTTGAAGCCGAGGGTTTTAAACTTACAGAGACAATATTTACATATCGACCGAGGAAACAAAACTAGATCACATAATGCAGGGAAATGGTTGCATAATCAAATACCTGCACACCTGGAGAGCTACGTTGTGTCGAAGCAGTTGTAGTGGTAGAAAATAAATGTTCAACTGTACCCCTTCTTGTTGACTTCAATTTTCAATTATATATACATATATGTGTGTGTGTGTGTGTGTGTGTGTGTGTGTGTGTGTGTGTGTGTGTGAGAGAGAGAGAGAGAGAGAGAGAGAGAGAGAGACAAAGAGTGAAAGAGGAGGAGAGAGGACACAGGGGAGAATGATAGCTATTAATAGAAATTACGAAAATAAGTACCATAGAAAAAATATTGGGTACGATAGATACTGCGAAAAATATTCAAGGCGACGCTCTAGCATGGCCGTAGTCTGATGACTTAAACAAAAAAAAATACTCAAGAGAATGTGCGCTTGGTGCTGATATGAGTGTAACATTGTGAGATATTAGTTTAAGCGAAACATTAAAAACACAATTTTGTACTTGTTTGTAAATTATTAATAATGTTTGTATTTCTTTACTAGTTGATTATTTTTATGCGGAGCAGCAAAGTTCCTATGTGCATGCAAGTTTTTAGTCCATTAATGCGTGCTGCAACCGTTTTATTGTAGGAAGGAAACATGGAAATGATGTTATGTTAATGATGGTATCATTAGCGTCGAATTTGAAAATTTTAACAGTGAACTCCAGGATTATGTCAATGATCAGGAAGTGGCCTTTATTTGTTATTAGGATACGCTATCTGTAAGTTAATTTCTAAGTTGTGTTCAGTTATTAATAAAGTTTCCGTGATTAATATTTTAAATGATGTTTGGAAATATTACAGAATGTGATTGAGATATCGGTTAACGATTTTTTTCTATTTAATCTTCTTTTGTTTGTCTAATGTAATATGTTCTGATGGTTTTTTGGGGGATAAAATGCGTAGCGATAAAGCTAACAAAATATAAAGGGCAAACAGGGGAAATAAGAGAAGCCTTGATTAAAAGAATAAACTTAAACACAGTCTTTTAATACAATACATACACACATAAAAATATTTATACAATATATCGCCATACGTGTGTGCGTATGTGTGAGGGTGTGTGTGTGTGTTTTTGTTTATTTGTGTGTGTCTATTCTATCTGTATATTATATATATATATATATATATATATATATATATATATATATATATATATATATTGGTTTCAAATTTTGGCACAAAGCCACCAAATTCGGGGGTCGGGTAAGTCGATTACATCGACTCCAGTGCTCATCCGGTACTTACTTTATCGACCCTGAAAGGGTGAAATGCGAAGTCGACCTCGGTGGAATTTGAACTCCGAGCGTAAAGACGGACGAAATGCCGCTGAGCATTTTGCCGGCGTGCTAATGATTGTGCCAGCTCACCTTACACACACACACATACACACACACACGGGCGTGTATGATTGTGTATAGAAAAATATATTACTGAAAGAAATTCTGTCTTATTTACACGTTTTATGAACAATCTTATAATAACATAATATAGGATAATAATATATAATGAACTGATAGAATATTAAATGTCCATTCTGATTGAACTAGTACTTTCATGCATGTATTATGTATGTATGTATGTATGTATGTATGTATTAGTGTGTTTGTGTCTCTGTCTGTCCCCCTACCCACCACTTGATTACTGAATACTGGTATTACAGATCCTCTCCATGTTTAACAGTTGGAAGAAAGCAGTCTGGGTCAAATGCTTCTTTTGGCTGTCTCAACATGTATACTAGGCCGATGATCGGAAATAAGGTAAAGGATGACTCGTCCGAGAAAATAACAATCTTCTATTATTCTGGGGACCAATTCTGTAGGTTTTTACTCCACTCTGAACGCTATGCAACGTTTGTTTTTGAAAGTAGTGGTTTTCTGATTGCAGCCCTCCCGTGAAATCCAGCTTTGTGCAGCTTCCAGTGAACAGTTTTTGTGGAAACTGGGTTCTCGAGGT
>NC_142930.1:20442073-20444573 GCF_046866305.1 Octopus bimaculoides | reverse complement strand
GCGCAGAGTAATGGGTAATGCAAGCTAGAATAGAACATAGAACATCACGGTTACGAACCAAACTAATCACAAAGATCGGTGTACTCCTATTCGCGTCTTTTTCATAACGGAATGTCAAGAGTCTTCAGAAGGAAGAACACATGTGTAGTAAAAGCTAAATATTGATCAATGTTAGCGTAAACCATTATAGAATTGCGTTGGTCACGTCCAGTCATCGTAAATTAAACGTAAAACAGTTTGCACATCATGCATAAAAAAGACGAATTTTTTTTCATTTGGTTTAGTAAGGAAGAATAGGTTGTGTTCACGAGGTTTGCAAGCCCTCAGACACTACTGATATTCATTATTTTGATGGTGGATTAGAACACTTGTAAGTTGATATTTAGAACTTTTTGTATCAACGAAATCATGGCCTGATTCTGTGATATCAAAGTACTCTAGGAAGTTAAAAGAAAGAAAAAAAATTAAGTGGATAGAAAATGACAAAGTGTGTAAACATGATAGTTTAATCTTAAATATAGATCTGAATGAAAGGTTTATTTAATGTGGAAGGTAAATTAACATGTTAAATGTAAGAAAACGACTTGTATGTATTATGACTAACTGTCCATTTAGTTGTATGTAGTAGGAAAGTGTCAAAAGATAAAAGAAAACAAATTATAGATGCTATCAGCAATATTCTAACACCTGTTTCTTTTCATGTTGACATGAATTGGATAGGTAATAAGAAGAGTATAATACATTCGTTAAGAATTTGATTTGATATTCTGCACATTTAATACATCTCGACTTTTACGATGAAAATCAGCTAACTGTGTAGATTGGTTGTTTTCATTATAGTCCCACAAGTCTTTATCTATTCGATATCAGTTTTGTTTTGGAGAAGCTAGTTTTTTATTTGTGTTATTTCTACAGCAAGAAGGTAATCTGCGTTTCCCCAATATAGTTAAATGTACAACGTAGGAAAATATGTGCTTCACTTCTATTGTTGACTGCTATGAATCATTGAAATAGACTGAATTTTATCTACGAACAATGGAGATTAGGAGTGTTCAGGTATCTATTTACGCGCACGGAGCAGATTCCAGAAAGCGACGGTGATGAACCAATATATTACTTCTTTGGTAAGACAGAATATTAACTGGGGAACAGTTATAAGATTTTTATGAGTACATCAACTATATAGGTGGAGTAAGAGAGAGAGGGGGAGAGAGATAGAGTTAGAGACAAACAGACTGATAAATGCTAAGGGTTTTAATTCTACAAAAATTAGACATACAAACGACGCAATACAGATACAATGTAAGATTTAATATAATTCATTCAGGACTCATTCCTCAACACAGATCATCATTATCTCCTTGATTTATTTTTGTATATGTACATTAACAAAATGTATTTTATTTACTACTTGTATGACCTAGGTATGTTTTGCTGGTTCAAGATGATCGGGTAAATCAACAATGACCAAATGTTTTTATTGATGCAAAGATATAAATTTTCTCTCAACTTTGATCTTCACTATAAAATTCCCAATGAAATATGTTTATCTTAGATAAGATAAATCAAATAGATTTAAAAAATTTTATCTCAGCACAGCTAACATATCATCGATCACAATTACTTAAAAGTGAATATAAATGTAACCCTAAGACGCCAATGATTTATTTAAAATGAGGCAAATTCATACAGAAGATTCTCAGCAAATACATCTGTTTCTGGTAACAAATACAATGATACAATCACTCGTTAGCTGATGCAGTCTCGGTGACAGAGTAAATCAATCGCACGACCGATTAAAGAAAATAGAAAAAAAAAATCATATTGCTTGATTTCCTTTCACAATGTTTTGATAATTTCCTTTTCTTTTGTCAATTTGAGAAGATCTGCATAAAGACCTCAGGTGCTGTATTTCTTCCTCTGATTAAGCCTTTAAAATATCCTACTTTGTCGAGTGTTTAAAACTCGGAAACGATATCTTCAGATTGATTTGACTTTCCAAAGATTATTCAGCAGTATTCCAACCACCCAAAGGGTTAAACCAGGAAAATTTCACTGAAACCAAAATCTGATCTAAAAGCCTAGTAGTGGTAAAAATGAAAACAAAAATGAAAAAAAAAAAAGGAAAACAGAGTCGCAAACCATAACCGTTACAGCGTCAATTCACATAGTAGCAAAATATCTTATTCAATAGCGCTTGTTTCGTTTACTCTATATAACTCATAAATGGCTGTATATCAATATTGCTCTTCCGCAGATGAAAGCGAAATAATTAAGAAGGGAAATGTTAAGAACTTTATTTTGAAAGAAAATTGTTAGATCTTGGAAATATAATCAATATTCGTAGATGCAACACTTTCACTTCACTTCATTAATTGTTTACATCACTTCATTAATTTTCAGGTGTTATCTTTCTGTAACAGTGAGTTTGCCAAGATTTTTTTCCTATTGAACTTTACACATAAGAACAATACAAACAGCTTTCAATGAGGTAGGCTGA
>NC_142930.1:20414573-20437073 GCF_046866305.1 Octopus bimaculoides | reverse complement strand
TTGCTTTTTATATTTTCTGTTTTTATTGGTAGCTTAGTGGTGTTTCTGTTTGTGCTACTGTATTCTACGTTGTTCCTGCCCAGTATATTATTATCATTATTATTATTATTATTATTATTATTATTATTATTATTATTATTATTATTATTATTATTGTTGTTGTTGTTGTTGTTGTTGTTGTTGTTATTGTTGTTGTTGCTGCTGTTGTTATAGACGTCGCACAGTTTATAATATCGTGAGATGGTTGATTGAAGATATTGTGTCTAATATTGTGTCTACTGGGGGTTTGTACTGTTTGTCAAGTCACAACAAGGACCTCACACAGACAGTACTTTATGCAATATGCGTGCAGTTCCAAGTAATGCCGACTTTTGCAATACATCTAGATTCTAGGGTATTTCTAAAGTTTTCAGATGTTTTTTTCGGATTGGGTGATATTGAGCTCAATGTTCCGATGACAATAGGGCCAACCGTTATATTTATATATGACTCTCGTAGCTGCCACATCTTGGCGATCTCAATTCTCAAGTCTCCATATTTCTCAACCTTTTCTCTCTCCTTCATGGTAATATGTTGATCTCCTGTAACTGTCACGTCAATTGACCCTCCTAAAGGTTACTATGTCCGGCCTTCGGTGCTCCAGCACTTTGTCTGTCTGGAAATCAAAATCCCAGAGGATTTTTGCCTTCCCCTGTTCGACCCTTACATTTTCCGGTGTATGTTGGTACTAAACACCCGTAACCTCATATCCATACTTACTTATTATCATCATTATTATTATTATTATTATTATTATTATTATTGTTCAGTAGTTTTATTTTTAAAACGTGCTTTCACTTCACTACCGAGCGCAGCTCTGTGCGCCTTGGGTATGTGCTGTGGTTTGCTGTGGTGCTCTTATGTTTACTGTATTGAAAGTGTTTTGCGTAGAATGTGTGCAGTACCCAGTAGTGCAATTTTCTGTATGTTATATATGTTTGTAAGTCCTGGTGTTTTTGTTATGTATTTGTCTGAATATTTTTTTTATTATACCTAAGGCACCTACTATGATAGGAATTGTTTCTATTATTATCATTATTATTATTATTATTATTATTATTATTATTATTATTTATTTATTTATTTATTTATTTATTGTCTTTACACAGTTTCTAACGCTGGTGATGTACTACGGTACCAGCTATTCACAACAAGTGAACCAAGGTAACACCCTTATTTGTCATGCACCATCCGAAGTATTCCAGCGCTTTCAAGCAGTGCTGTTTCTGCAAATGCTTCACCCTTATTGCTGCCCTTATTTGTTCCATGTACTTCTCAAGATTTTTCCTTACTGTTCCCAGAGCTCCGATAATCATTGGTACTACTGCTACCTTTTTCAGCGATCACAACTGCTTAACCTCCCAAGGTAACATGTCATATCTATCGACTTTTCTTTCTTCTTTATCGCATACCTTGTCAGCTGGGAATGCTATATCTATGATCCAGCATCGTTTGCTTTCTTTCTCAATTAATGCTATGTCTGGTTTCCTATTTTCTATCACATAGTCGCATTGAATCATAAAATTCCATAGGATCATTGTATTATCAGTTTCGATGATGGCTTCGGGTTTATGTTGGTACCACATTTTGCTCTGTCAAGTCCATACTTGTTGCAAAGTATCCAATGGACAATACTTCCTATATTGTCATGGCATCTCTTTTATTCTTTCTGTGCTAGTGGCGTACAGTGACTGGTAATATGCCATACAGTTTCAGCATTTTATCCACAAATTCTGCACTTATCACTTTGTAATGTGTTGTCTATTCTGTTTTTGATGTAATTCGTTCTTAGTGCTTGCTCTTGGACAGCACAGATTAGAGCCTTCTTCTGCTCTAATGCTGCGTTCGCATCCAATCAGTTCTCTTCCCCCTCTTTTTCTTGCTACATACAGTCTGTCTGTCACTTTTTGGATGGATTATTATTATTATTATTATTATTATTATTATTATTATTATTATTATTATTATTATTACCGTTACAATCTTCAAATACAGTGGGTAGTAATTCTCATTGACAGAATTTTCTAATACACTTGCACAGCTGTTTGAAAAATAGGAACATCGTTTAATTTAACAGCAAGCTACAAATGAAATTTCGAATAACGTTTCCCAGAGGAAAAGATATTCCACAAAAATGTTCCTCTTCAGTTACTTAATGTATTGAAAATGCAATGAGATTATAAAAAGTGACTTATGTTTAATGGAATAAAATAATTTTCGAGCATTCATATAACTCCGCTCGATACGTTTGACTGATTCGATGAGCAATAACAGTAACCGCAATTATAATAACGACTTGCAACATAAGTATAAGGCCACACATATTGGGAGAAAGAATTGTCGATTAAATTAACCTTTTCACATGAGAAATATTTATTTTATCAATGACAGTATGGCTCAAGGTAAATCTGACCTCAGTAGTATCTGAAATTAAAATGTGAGGTACCGTAACTTCATACCTTAATGCATTAAATGTTGCACGTTCTTTTTTTTCTTTTGCAGCTGAGGGCTTCGGCCCTTCGATGTCTCCGACGCCGCACTGACATCATCATAAAACTGGCCGACAAGTATGGGGCCGTGGTAAGGTGGCGCGTGGACCTCTACAAAGCGAAAGTTCTCCACCAACTTCAAGACACCTCTTTCTACTACCCTCTGCCCTTCAAGCCCACGCCTAGCTACCAAAAGACTGTTCTCTATTATCTATGACATCATCACCTCCTTCCGTCTCCCCCACGGCCTCCAACCTCATTGTCTGCACCCCTCCCCCACCCCCGCAGCACCACAATTTACTTCCTCGCCAAAATCCACAAACCTAACAACCCTAGTCACCCCATCGTCTCCGAACAAATTTCCAGATATCTTGACCGTGTCCTTGCTCCCCCCCCCCAGCGGCTTCCCTTCCCTCTCACATCCATGACACCAACCATGCGCTTTGTTTGTTCAGCTCTTTCCCTTTATCTACTGACCCCTCTAAACTTCTCTTCACTCTCGACATTCAGAACCTTTACACGGTGATCCGTCACGAGGGGTTGCGTGCACTCAAATATTTCCTTGACCTTCGACCCAACCCCCAGTTTGACACATCCACGGTCGTTGGTCTGACCGAACTTGTCGTCTCACTCAACTGCTTCTCGTTCGCTGGTGATTTTTACCAGCATTTCTCGAGAGTAGCCATGGGAACGAGAATGGGCCCCAACTGTACGAACTTGTTCGTTGGCTACGTTGAGGCCCAAATATTCTCAAGTTTCACTGGTCTCACTCCCGAATTATACGGCCGTTATATTGATGACTGTATCGGTGCGACCACATACTCCCGCGAACATCTAGACTCCTTCCTCTCTTTTGTCAAATCTTTCCATCCTGCCCTCTAGTTCTCCTGTACGATTTCTGACATCTCTGCTTCCTTTCTTGACATTTTGGTCAGCATTCATCACTCCACTCTCACCACCTCCATCTACTACAAACACACATACTTACATACATACCTCAACTTCTCCTCTTCCCACCCTAAACACATCAAGCTTTACATCCCATATTCCCAATTCCTCCGTCTACGCAGGCTCTGAAGTGACGATCATGACTTTAGGCTCAGTCACAACTCAGGCCTCGCCACTTCATCCTACGTGGATATCCCCTCACCACTATCCACACCGCCCTTCAGAGAGCACGTTCCGTGGACCGTGCATCTGCTCTCTCCCCCCGCTCTGCCGTCTTCCATCTCTCCTCACCTACCATCCCACCACCCTATCTCTCCAACGCACCATTCTCCGAGCCTTCCGGCGACTCCAGTCCGACTCCTCCACTTCGCACATCTTCCCTAACCGACCCCTCCCCTGCTTCAAACGAGCCCACAACCTACGAGACCTCTTGGTCCACAGCTTCTTCCCTAACCCTACCTCCCAACCCGGCGCATTCTCTTGCTCCCACCCACGCTGCCGCACTTGCCCTTACCTCTCCAACCCCCCCCCCCTCAACGGTACCCATGATCGACACTATCATATCACCGACCCCTCCACCTGCACTTCTACCAATGACATCTACTGCATCTCCTGTTCTCTCTGCCCTTCTCTGTACATCGGGCAAACGGGACGCGGATTGGCTGACCGGTTCGCAGAACACCTCCGAGACATCAGACTCGGCAATGGCGATAGCATCACTTCGGTATAAAATGGGAAAAGAGAGAAATAAAGAAAATGGATAACAAGACCAGAAAAATGTTGACAGTACACGGAACCTTACACCTTAAGAGTGGCACGGATACACTGTACTTGTCCAGAAAGAATGCATGGGAGAGGTTTGATCAGTTGCCAGGACTGTATCGAAGGAGAGAAAAACAGCCTAGGGTGGTATACAAAAAAAAATGCCGTGGAGCCACTGTTGAAACATGAAGAAAGTCGGCGTCATCAAAACTAAAAATTGTATAACTAAAGAAAAATTTGAACAGGAAATAGACATAAAGGAAAAGCATGGAAGGAAAAGAAAATGTACGGTCAGTTCCCAAGAGATTCTGTGCGTCCGTCCTTCAGATGCACAGAAGCATTGATATGCAGTGCTTAGGAACAATTACACGACGTTTGAAATAACAAGAGCAGTGAATCGCCTTTGTAGGATGTCTGACATCAAAAAATAAACAGTCTCATGTATCGTGAGTTAGTGTAGCAAATTGGTACAATAGGAATACAAAACGTCACTAAATATGTTCATTGGAAATCGTGTGTGAAGCACGGTCTCGAAAGGACATTGAAATAGTATGATCATAAAACAGATGTCATTGAGAATAATGAGTATAAGGTCATGTAGGATCTTACAAGCCAGTATGATTCAATGGTTGATGCTCGGAGATCAGATGTTCTTGTAGTGGATACCAAGGGATGTACGACCGTATGATAAAACTGGAAATGGTTGAGAAGTAGAAGCCACTAAAAGATGAGATTGCACGAATGTGGGCAATGAAGAAAGTAACAACTGTCATCCCAATAGGAGCATAAATAATTAGGTTTGAGAAATTTGTTTGAGAAATTGGAATCGACATCAGGATAGATCTTACTCATAACACTGCTTTATTGGGGATAACGAGGATTTATGAGATTGGTACTTATATGATCAGTATAGTGGAAAGCAACTCTGTTTGACCATTGAATTAACCGGAACAAATAAAGTGGAGAGCTCTGAGAAGTAAAATGACTAAAGTAACAATAATAAAAACCTTTTCTTATTAAGTACACGACGAGAAAGATATAAGCTGAGTTTATTCAATCACAGGAATAGAAAGAGTGAAGTTATATCCACCTGAATTTGAACCCAGTATCTGTTTGACTTGATCTACACTAAGGCATTTTGGCACACATTCTCGTGATTAATCTGACACTATAAGAACAATTCCAATCCATAGTTCTAACAACAAAGATAACAATATAATTTTTTAAAATCAGCATAGAGTAAATATGTAAAGAAAATCTTGAATAATAGAAAGTAGAGGTATATGCCCGAGAAAATAGTTGTTGAGTCTTGTATACAAAAGCACAATCGGAATGGAGGAGAGGTGATAGAGAAATAGACAGATAGAAAACGAGAGGGGGAGAGGACAGTGATAGAGTGTGTAGTGTATAGTTATGGGGAGATAGAAGAATGTTATATATCTCTACCATCAATCTTATTCTCAGATCAGAGTGATAAACATAGAAGTGTTTCATACATGTCGAAAGAGAGCAGATAAAATGATATATACTCAAACAGCACTTAACAAAGAATAGATCTGCACACAATCAAGATTCAGATAACGATCAAACAACTGAATCGTCAATTACACCTGGTGGACCAGTAAAGTAATATATGATCAATGCTAATCCGAGTGATGCAGAAATATTAGAAGCAAAGAAAAGAGCTAACAAAAACAATTAACGAAAAAGTGTAGGATTACAGCAATAAAAATACAAACAGAAACATGTAAAGAGCCTCTAACTCGATGATATGTAGAACCGAGATTTAAGGTGTTATATCTGCCTATATACGTACGTACACACACACGCGCGCACACACACACAAACGCACACATGCACATGTATATATATATATATATATACATTTTCAACCTTAATTCTTCTTTCCCCTTCGGACTCAACGCAGCCTTCTCTTCCTTATGACTCTCTCCTTTACGTCCCTGCAACACTTTACATAATTTTTTTTTTTAACCCCCCCCCCCCTCGTCCCCCTTACATTATATCCATTATTCTCTTGTTATTACACTTACTTTTTTCCACTTTTTATCTCACCACTACCTACACGCACACATACCCACACACCTTACATATATACCGCCCACATACATATACCGCCCACATACATGACAAAAATACATACGTGCCCTCACACACACATAGCCGAACGCACATATATACACACACACACCCATATATACGCGCACGCCTACATACACAGCCGCATACACCCACATACACACACACGCACACACCCACATACACACACACGCACACACCCACATACACACACACTTCTCACCAACACTACACACTCACACAGACACGCATGCAATCATACACACATGGGCATAAACAACACACGCATATACAATAGCAAACGCACGCACACACACGTACACAGCAACGCACATACACACAACATACACATACACACAAACACACACGCACGCACAGAAAACATACACATACACACACACGCACATACAAAATACACACACACACGTACACGTACCTAACACCGACAACCCCACACAAACACGAACACACACACACCCAAATAACCACCTGTTGACCTTCTACCTACACTGTCTACAGCGTCCACTAACCAGTCCTGCTACTAATTTCTTCCACTACGTCATACACACACACACACACACACACACACACACAAACACACTAACAGATAAACCACCAAACCATGCACACACACACACACACACACACATACATACGCACACACACGTTCTGTTATCACACACACACTCGCAGACTTTCGCAAACGCACAGATTCATCTCCCTTTTTCACTCTCCTATCTTAGAAAGAACTTTTCCCCCACCACCTCCTCTTCCGGTCTTTTCATCATGTAACCTCGTGGGCATCGGTACCATTTTCCTCTTTCTCCGTTCTTCCATTCTCCGAACTTTCCATCTTTCCGACGAAGGGCTACGCCTGAAACGTCATACACTCTCTCTTTCCTTTCCTGAGCGTCCAATAATACTATCCATATCACGTCCTCACTTTGTTGTTTTTTTGTTATTGTTTTTTTGAACTATATATATATATATATATATATACTCATAGAGCAGAAATGCCAGTGACGAAACTAATATAATAACCATATTCATAAGTAATATGTGCATAATGTCATAGGTGTGTGTCCTGTAACAAGTCCGGATGAAATTGTTAAAGTAAGTTTATCCTCAATTTTCAAAAGGACAATGGCAAATGCGAGGGGAATAGAGGATGGAGGAAGAGGAAAGAAATAGTGATATGGAGGGAGAAGCTAAGAGTTGATGCGAGATCAACATACTGCTTGACAAAGATCAGTTATGAAAAGGTAAAGTTAATGGCTGGCGGAATAAACAGCGGCCACTTACCGTAGTAGTCAGATGGGAGGCAAATTATTCGTTCTCACGCAATAAAACGGTTTAGAATATTAGAGGCAATAGACATAGAGTTGGGGGAAAACTAATTTTGAGGTAAGAGAATAGGAGTAGTAGGAGATCGAAGTAATGTGAGATAATACTATGAGCGATTACCGGTGAAATAATTTACAAACAAGTGTTGCGTTGTAGGGAGTCTGCCACAAACTGTAGACCATATAAGGTATAAAGTATGCCATGGGTCTTGAGGTGGCTTACATAGATAGCAAGAAACGTACATTGGATAGAGGCCCTGTTTGAGTAGGAGCTCAGGTAAGCAAGACAGTGCCGTTTGAAGTTGATCATACAACTATGATGACCCTAGGCTGGTGGGAAGATAAAATTGTGATCAGACACTCATGTAAATACATTATGGCGCGAGCAATGTCCCTTTAACGGATACTTGTGATATTTGACAATTAAAAGTTTCCTTACTGCCACTGGCCTTTTACTCGGTAAGTATCCTGTCTTGGAGTTTAAGTTTTCATACTTTTCGCACTAAATTGTGTTACCTACACTGGGCATATTTTGTTCTCAATTATTCACTCTACATACACAAATATATTCATACATATATACGTACATATAAATGTATATGTGTGTATATATGACCATTCCTAAAACGTAAAAGCCACTGGTAAGCTTGTGGTTTGCTCACGGCAGCGTCCTTGTAAGCTGTTTGAAGCATGTCAACTGTTCGGCTGCCATTTTCCCCCAGCACGCTGTTCCTTCTTTTAAAACCATCTCAAAAGTCTACGAACATGGGAGAAAATCTACGAACAAGGGAGAAGCACTGCAAAACAAAGACGCAGCGCATGGAAACACGACTATATTCGATGACGCCGGTCCACAGACTGATGCCTGTGAGTCACATCAAGTGGCCTCTAGCGGTGGAAGCCTGAAATACAACGAGCTTGTCCTACAGACAGCATTTCCGGTTACATTTGGGTACGACCTCGTATATATATATATATATATATATATGTATATATATATATATATATATATATATATATATATATATATATATATATATATATATATATATATATATATATATATATATATATATATATATATATATATATATATATATATATATATATATATATATATATATATATATATATATATATATGTATATATATATATATGTATATATATATATATATATATATATATATATATATATATATATATATATATATGTATATATATATGTATATATATATAGCCGATTGGCCGTCTTCACCGTATGTATCTATATCTATATTTATATCTATGGATACATACAGCATACATGCATACATACATGCATATATATACATACATACATACATATATATATATATATATATATATATATATATATATATATATATATATATATATATATATATATATATATATATATATATACCCGGTTGACCGTCTTCACCATATGCATCTATATTTATATCTATATCTATGGATACATTCATATACATACATATATATAATTTATATAATATGTTATTATTAATATCAGGAAATCAATATTAGAAAATTGTTCAGAAAGATATATACGTGTGTAAAATAATTGTTGTATTAAAAATATAAATATAATATATAAATGTATGTAAATATGTATAAGTATAAATATATAATAATGACATTTTAAAAGTTTTGAATTAAGTTTTAAAAGCATCTTACGATCGTTTCGCAGAAGTGCTGTCCCTATAATGGAATTCTGTATTGATAAGCATTTATAGACAAACCTTCTGCGTTTCAGGGATATAAAATGTGAAATTTGTATAATTTATCGAATGGTAGTTTTATTTTCAATTTATATTGAAATATGAATTTATATTTTAAACAAACACCATTTCCCCATATTATTTCATAGTTTTTAAAAAAAATACCATTCGTTAAATTATACAAATTTCACATTTGATATTTCAAAGGACCAAAAGAGTTATCTATAAATGCTTATCAATATAGGATTCCATTATTCTATATTATCTAAGTCTATGAACTACATTTGGAATACAAGACAATATAATGGATTTTACACATAACAATTATGGATTATTACAGAAAAATTACCAAGGAAGCATATATGGATTTAATGACTCTCATACTAAAGTGTACTTACCAAAATCAAAAGCAGTAATTTTTTATTTTATTTTATATTTCAAACAAACATCATTTTCCTATATTACTTCATATATTTTAAAAACTACCATTCGATAAATTATACAAATTTCACATTTTATATCTCTGAAGAGCGGAAGAGTTGTCTATAAATGCTTATCAATATAGGATTCCATTATAGGGACAGCACTTCTGCCAAACGATCGTATGATGCTTTAAAAACTTAATTCGAAACTTTTAAAATGTCATTATTAATATTTATACTTATTCATTTTTACATATATTTATATATATTCACATTTTTAATACAACAATTATTTTACACACGTATATATCTTTCTGAACAAATTTCTAATATTAATTTCCTGATATTAATAATAATAATATATTATATAAAATATATATAATCGCTCCTATTAAATACATAAATAATTTAATAGTATTAATACTTTAATACAATAGAGCACTCAATATAAATTCAGTATATAATATTCTCATTGAATATATTTAACTAAAAATTTATATACATACATGTATATATATATATATGTGTGTGTGTGTGTTTGTATGTGTGTGTGTGTGTATGTGTGTGTGTGTGTGTGTGTGTGTGTGTTTAATAATAATAATCCTTGGATAGAATTTATAAACATTAAATGCATCGCTACGTGCGTTTCCGCAAATCACATATCTCTTAAGATGATAGTGCGTCTTCCTGGGATGATTACAGTGTAGACAGTAGTATCCGTGGGCATCTGGTTGATCAACTTCGTGGATTCATTTCTTCGGTCAATATAACATTTGATGGATGTTTAACAGAGGGATCTTATCCCCTTTGAGCTGTGCGAAGGTTGATTGAGTTATGTGGGCGTTTCTGTGGACATTTGTTGGGGTGGACCGGAAGGTGATGGAAAGAGAGGAAGGAATGGCAGTTATATGGAGATGAAGGTATGTGTGGTGATGTCGGACTTATTTTATTATTCAATCTGCAGAGGACAAGGATGGGTAGTGCATTCTTTTGTTCGGTCTAATTTAGGACATGACTATCTACAACGTGTTCTGAAGTAAACAGTTCAGCCGTTACAGCCATTACAGCCATCATCTGTTACGGTCTATTGTCCGTATTGATAAATGATACTTTGTTAGGGTGGCCTTTTAATTGATTTCGCTCGTATAGTGTATGGTATTCTGAATTGTAGTTTGTTTATTTGTTTGTGTTTCTCCTTGTTCTATAATATGCTAAAGGTAGTTGATGTTATTCCGTTTTAAAATGTTCTCTAATCGTTTGCTTTTATGTTTACATAATATGACCATCTTGGAGTGTCTATCACGTTTTCCCTGGATGTAATGATTTCCAGAGTTTCTCCTGTTTCTGTGAAGTGTAGCATTCTGTAAAGTTTAAGCTTCCAGACGAGGTTCGATAGTGATGTGAAGTACCTCTTATTTTGTTGTATCTGCCGTCCTTAACGTCGTGGCACCGCCACGATATTTTGACGGGTGGTTTAGATACACAGTACCAGTGTTGTAACAGTAAACAAGATAACGATACAGTCATAATAACAATGTAACGATCCAACAATCTCTTCACGAACCAACAATCAATATTCCAATTGAACCAGCCAACACCTTCCGATTTCACTACGAACTCAACTTGAACTAACCCACAAACTTCACTCCAACCGCTACTATTCATAATTTCTTGTAGGATGGGGGATTCGTGTCTCTCATCAAAACATATTTATATTGAAAAATGATGTGAGATAGTTACGCAGACGATTTTTCATGATGTCTCCAGTGTCACCAGTGTACACGTGTTTCTGCGTATCTACTTTCACCTCACATTTGTAAACCACATTCTTTACAATGCAGTTATTGTTAAATCTGCATTTTCTTTACTTCTACAGTTACAGATGATATTTGTTCGTTCTCCCAGCAGAGTTATAAATAGTAGATCCCCTTCCCCTTCCTTCTATAATCGTGTACTATTTTCCTTATGTGTTGATTGGAGTGTCACATGTGCGGTGTTGTTTCGGTCCGTTTTTGCTATTGATGATCTTGTATTACCCCTATTTGCAAACCATTATATATATATATATATTTAATTTCACTGCTATTTACTATGGTGAAAAACTAATTTTTACACACGAAGTTGCCTTTAGAATTTGAACTATGCCCCAAACATTTTTGAACCAATCTAAAATTTGTTTGTTTTCCACCACTGCTTCGTACAGCTATTTATGCATTTGATCAGACAGGATGGTCTGCGTGCGTAAATCAGTGACTAGCTTTTTCTAAGGTTTTCTGTCAGTTCAGGGTTTACCTCACCTTAGTGAAACGCAAAAAAAAATGAAAGAAGAAAATAAATGAGCATCTAGTGGTCCACAGAGTGTGCTTAGAGAGGATAATTGTGTATTTACACCTTTTACCATAAGTCTTTCTCCGTGTTAAACTGCTGTAAAATTGCCTGATGAAATATGTCGCGAACATATTTGAAATAAACTAAAGTTGTATGTATGTATACATGTATGTATGTGTGAGTTTGTACGTATCTATCTATCTATCTATCTATCTATCTATCTATCTATCTATCTATCTATCTATCTATCTATCTATATATATATGAGGATAGATAGATAGACAGACAGGCAGACAGACAGAAGACAGACAGACAGACAGACATATAGATAGATAGATAGATAGATAGATAGATAGATAGATAGATAGATAGATAGATAGATAGATAGATAAAAAAATACATTAGCTAAATGAGAAGAGAGAGATGTATTGTATTGCTTTGGTTTTACCTTTACAACCTTCCTCAGAAATGTGTGAAAAAATCGAGTGATCGGTTTCGAACATTTGAACGAGAGATATTGTACGAGGATCAATTAAGATGTAATAACTTAGTATGGGAATTCGTGAAAAGCGAAAACAGTTTAAATAGTTAAAACGCATGAAGCAATTTTACGTAACACGATGCAATGATATTTCTGCATCAATTCCTCCAGATGCGTGTGCAATTCATTTTGGTCAGTTATATGGCTACGAATTGTACACTAAAGCAATGCATTTAACTAAACTAAGTCAGTTGTGAGGAAAATCTAGACTCAAGCAAGAATAGTCCTGAATTTGACAGAGTACGCAAGTAATAATTGCAAACATCTACCCATTTGAACACCTGTTCGAAGGTAAAACAAAATGAACAATTTTTGAGAATTACTAACTGGTTACATGTTTCCGTTGTCTACGAAATTTATTAACCACTTATGGAGTTAAACTATTATATCATAACTCTTCTTGAAGAATAAACAGAAAATGGAACCTAAGAACAAACTATCTTTCAAATTATAAAGCGGTCGTGAGTGAATGCACACGTCATTTGCAAGTATGTAGATTGAGATAAATCTATCGTACTTTCCCATTTCTATTGATAATATATTTTTACTGCTGCAGTCTCTCAGTAGTTTCGTAGACTTTAATATTCCTTAGACCTTTTATTCCTTAAGCATAGTTGGGATTAAATTAAAAGCAGTTAAATCATATAGAAGCATAATCTAGGTTATCGAAACCACTGGGCTACTCGATATTAGTAACAATTTAGCATAAGTGATCTTATCAATTACGTGAAATTAAAGAATGAATATGTATAAAATTGATATCTTGGATCTACAACACACATTAACAGAAGTATGTGCTATTTTTCATGATTGTACTTATATTTTAACTATGAATCGACCTACACGACACTTAGTATATAAACGTAGATAGGCTGGATCTACGTTGAATAAACAGTTTTTGTTAAAGATAAAACCAAAACCAAATTGCCCCTAATTGTCCTGAAAATGTAGGTGTGAACTGACGCACTGAAAGTGTGATAGCTTAGTAATGAAAAGGGTATATAAAGATTAAAAACTATTGTTAGAAGCAAAGTTTAATTTTCGTAAATTTATTAATTTAATGGACAGACACCTTTGTGCATCGTGGGCTTTCATCAACTGAACAAGATATATTGAATATGCATTTATGCTAAGTATTTTGTGATACCCTCGAAGAACCAGAAAACAGATGAATGCTAACGCAGTCTATTAAAATATTTGAACAGATAAGTACAGAGCTTTCTGCTAACGCATTAAAATCAATGCAAATATTTTCAAGTAACACAAATACGATGTGTCTCAAACCAAGGTCAAGTTAACATACAATATGGTAAAGGACATTTTACCAGCAACTTACAGACCCGATGGAAACAAAGCATTATTTTCATTTTCCAGTAGTTATCACCGACACTGTATATTTACGCATGAACAAATAAAAATAATAATAATAATAACATTTTCTTTATAAAGTTATTAGTAATATTGATAATCATATCATAATACGATAATAAGAGTACTAGATTAGTAGAAAAGAAGAATTGTTTATTCTAAAGGAAATTTCTAACTTTAAATTAGATTTTATTCAATAAAAGTTCAACTGCAGATCAACCAGCAGCATTTCCTTGTATTTTCCATTGTTCCTGAAATGGAGAAACGTAATTTGGGAAATTAGGAACATGATTCCGATTTCCGCCTAATCTTTCAATGAAATTCTGCAAAATAAAATAATAATAAACTGTTCGTCGATGAAAAAAAAAAACTTCTTTTGACGATAATGACAACAAAAATGAATTTCTTTTATTTGGCACAGAGGCATCAGTCGAGGAAGACATTACAAGTAGAGCTACGATTCGTGCGAGGGTTTACAGAAAAAAAGATGAGGGAAAGAAACGAAGAGGAGTAAGAGGAAGTAAAAAGAATACATACTACACAAAATACATGATCACACAGATGATGTAGCCCTCCTGAGATAGCCCATCCTTCAGCTTGGGCTATACGGTTTTAATGCCTATGGCGAAGGATACTTTATGGTAGACGAAGCTGAAAAGATTCTGTCAAGCTCCCATCGATTTTCTCAAGTTTCACTTTGAAAGAAAAGTGAGGTTGAAGAGTGAAGTGCTCTGCACCAACAAATTTATCAAGAGGTAGGTAATTATGACAACAACGTTTAAGATGAATGAAATTAATATAAGCATACGCCTGTAAATTAGGGAACAACAGATTGGTGATGGCTTGAAGACTTGGTGATCCGGGTAATCTAGGTTCTGGTTCCTTGATTAACCCAAGTTGGAGGCTTGACAGCTTCAGGAGGACTGCATCATCTCAGATGTCTTCCCCTTTGATATGGCTATTAATTCAGTGGTTCAAACCACTAAGGTTTTCCTCTACCGGTACCGATTTCTTCGGGTTAATGTGTCCAGTTGTTACCGCCTTAAATACTTTCAGTCTGACTGTAGCCATCTCAATTTCCTTTAGATCCAACATTATCACACTGTGTGCCTCCATATGCTTTGGCGACTTTTACGTGACCCAGTTGGAAGATACTACTTCTCAGCATCTCTACATCTTGGCAATAGTTAAAGAACTAAAACAATAGAATTAGTATGTGATGATACCTTTGATGTCCCGTGTGTATTATTCAAAGTGGTTCTGAATAAAGCTTGTCAAGTCTGGCCATTAAACTCCATATTAAAGTCATGTACATTTTGAAAGTGAAACCAAAAACAGTGGTACTAAAAATATCTATTAAGTAACAATAGTCGGCCCTCTGAAAGCTTTAGAGTGATCTACATTTATTAGAATACAATCGAGTCTAGTTCTCTTAGTATCCATCGTCTGTAGAATATCTGCATGATGTGGAATTAATTGTCTCTATATATTTTGGGAATCACACAGGTCCACGCCCATCTATCCACACTACCTACAAGTAAATACTTTTCCTCGGTATCTTGGTTAAAATCATTCAGCAGAGACATGGGTGGGAACTTATCAAATAATGTGATCCTTGTTAATGTACTTCGTTAGCAGTGCCATCGCTACTTGACTTCTTTAGCTGGGAATAGTCTTAGCCTGTTGCTAATGGTAATACACAACTATCAAGTCCGTAGCGAGCAAGTCTAACATATATTTGCAAAGTTCAAAACTGCCACTAGTCTGAAAAGCCTCCACCTATCCAGATTTAAAAACTGTTCTCTATCTTGAGATCTTTGTCTTTTCAACAGTGGTTGTGGTTGCTGTTTTGGTTACTGCAGCTGCAGTTATTGTTAGTGTCGTCAACAGTAGTATGTATCATTGTTCATGTGACGTCTGTTGTGGATAAATGGCACGTTTGTGGTTGGTGCAACAATATTTGTATCATTTGAGTCATCTGCTTAGAAACATAACGTGCAGCTGTATGTGTAGATGCAATACTTGGCAAAAGTTTTTGAGAAAGACTAGTTGAAGCTTGCAAGTTTCCCCTCTTCACGATACCAATGTTTATCGAAGGAACAGGCTGGTGACTAGGCTCGATACAATATGGCAGTAGTATCGTCGGAGACAGTGCAGTCGTCGTAGACCTCGGAACCATAGACATCTTGCCCGACTCTTCAACGGTTCAACTGATTTGCCCTTTTGGATTGATATTTTTATTATACCTGCGTAATGAAATACCACCGGAAAAGAGGTGATGTAAACATACATCATAGAAATGGTTCCAGAGAATAACAAAACGAATATAGTAGGGGATATGGTAAACAATACAGATAAAGATATCAACGCAATTCCATATGATGTTGTCAATGGCCATTAAGAAACGGAGTGCCTCCTGAGCGAAATAACAGTCCCAAAAGTCGATAATGAATCTTTAAAAGAATTGAAAAAATTAGCCAAATATATATATCTTGGGAATGATTTTAAAATATGCAGATAACAACATACCAAATCCCACAGCAGCTACAGATATAAATAACAGTGAAAAGAATTCCACTTGACTCTGCATACATATTAGGAAGAATGTCTATACGACAGGAAAACATGGGGCCGTGCTTATCGCGCAGTTATAGCACGTTATAAAATGACTACAGAAAAATATAACGACAGTAGCAAATCAGTTTTAACTACTAAATCTAAATCTAAAGGTGTAGCAAAAACAGACATATAGTACTCTTTATTGAAGAAAGGAAAACTTGGGGAACATTCACATCTACGTGAACAATATTCGGTGAACACATTGCGTGACGTTAAAAAGAAACACTAACCCCAGACTGAATGATGCAACAGAAACTTCAACACACGCCATATTAACATCAACTGTCCTTCAATGTAGATAACACATGTCTTATGGTGAATCTTTCTGTGTCAATACCTTACGTTGTAATATGCTTCCCTACACTAATGCAAGTATACTGGTATATGTTTTGTTTCGGTGCTTTATGTTCTAAGATCAATTCCTGTGGAGGTTAAGTTTGTCTTTCATCCTTCGGGGTTCGATAAAATGAAATACCAGTCCAGTACTGGGGTCGATGCTATGAACTATCAACATTCCCTCAGCATTTCTGTTCTTATGTCTGAATTCGAAACTTTCAGGGTAGAAGATAGGCAGAATCTTTACAGAATCGGACAAACTGCGTTGCTGCAGTATTCTGGCTCTTTCCATTCTCAGTTGAGTTTTCATTGCTGCAGTTAACACAAATACAGAAAGAAAAAAATTAAATACAATGGCAAAGTGAAACATTATAGGACGCATAGATATGAGTGCTTGCCGGGTTTTCTAAAATATTATCTAGTTTATCAGCACCGTGTGCGTTGAATCTACTACACAGGAATTAAGGAAGAACCTCATTCAATTTCTACTGTTAAGTTTGTCGAAGTTAA
Source organism: Octopus bimaculoides (assembly GCF_046866305.1). Classification (NCBI taxonomy): domain Eukaryota; kingdom Metazoa; phylum Mollusca; class Cephalopoda; order Octopoda; family Octopodidae; genus Octopus; species Octopus bimaculoides. Next base: position 20,419,531 of record NC_142930.1, on the reverse strand, counting down.
TTCAAGAAACCTGTCGCAAGGTCAACTTGTAGAATCATGACTTGACCCAGCGCTAAATACATACATTCACATGTCTTTGAGTATAATGTTTCTTGCGTTATTTTACTCGGTACACATACAGATTTCTGTTATAGCTATGAATTTCTCAACATCGTCATCTAATCATTTAGAGTTCTGTGCGTACGCCATTGATCAGAACGACCTGAATGTACTGTATACATCAAATATACTTGTAAAATCACTATCTGTCGGTTTGACTACCTTTTTCTTTCTCACGTTTCCTCTTCTTCATGACTTCTTTCCCCGCCATTATAAGTTATTTTAAGAAGGTATTTGCCATATCCGTTTTGTATGGAATAATCTTGGTTGTATCTGTTCAATCAAAGATTTGAAAACGCTTCATTTCGTTTCTCATATAATTTTGAGTATTTTAGTAGTTTTTCATGTTTGAATGAAATGCTATTTGCTTTTCAGGGAACATGCGTGCTTTGCTGTTGCTAGAAGTGATTATTTTCTTTCTAATTTTCGGCACAAAGCCAGCAATTTTATTGTGTTGGAATCAAGCTGAGTACATCGGCCTGGTAATCATTTTATCGACCCCCGGAAGTCTGAAATTCGAAGTCGGCCTCGAGGTAATTTGAACTTAGAACGTAAAGAGCCGTAGGTAATGCCACTAAGAATTATTCCGGTGCGAAACGATTCCACCATCCCGCAGCCTTGTTGCTGGAAGTAATTTTGCTGACAGTTGTAGAGTCTCCTTTCTGCTACTTTCACTGACAACGACTTCCCCATCGACCAGCATTAAACATAACTACATCTGCCATCAACGAACTGTGTTGAAGGGGAGAGAGAAGTGCTTGTAACTACAAGAAAAAAACTATAGCGTGGGGGAAAAAGAAACATTAATAACAATAGCAACATCTAAAACGGAAGTTGGTGGTGATGTTGTTATTGGTTAGTACCATGAAACTGAGCCAAGTCATCTAGGAATTGTTCAGTTGTCGCATATTCACAACTATTACTGTCACTGGATGTCTTAACTATGCTTGATTTGGGTCTTGTCGATAATTTGGCGGCTCAATCAGATAGAGGATGAATTTCTGCATTGCTCTGTATTATTCTGTTTTTATCCTCTGGGCACAGAGTTGAACATCGGAAAACCGATAGTGCTCTAGTAGACAAGAGAGAACATTCGTATTCTATCATAGGCATTTCTTGCACTGGCGATGGCAGAAACGCCCGAAAGGAAAGAAAAAAAATCTGATGAGATATGAAGTTCTAAAAAGAGAAATCAGAAAGTTGTGGTTAATGAAAAAGACGTATATTGTGCTAATAATTGTTGTCCTAACTACACTGAGCATAGAAACTGGGTTGGAAACGACACGCAGAGAAATGAATACAGAGTACATCCAGAAAACAACAATACTTGGCAGTGTAAGGAGATTCCGCAAAGTTTTAGAGACTTGAAAAGAAAGTACTGCCTTAGTTCAAGGTAAGTGAACAGCTAGAACATTAATGAACCCTCAGCAACAAGCTCAATGTGTTAGGTGTAATAATAAGAGCAGTGAAGAAGAAGAAGAAGAAGAAGAAGAAGAAGAAGAAGAAGAAGAAGAAGAAGAAGAAGAAGAAGAAGAAGAAGAAGAAGAAGAAGAAGAAGAAGAAGAAGATCGCTTAAAAGAAAGGCAACAAGGACAAGAATATTCTTTTCTACTCTAGGCACAAGGCCCGAAATTTTAGGGGAGGGGGCCAGTCGATTAGATCTACCCCAGTATGCAACTGGTACTTAATTATCGACCTCGAAAGGATGAAAGGCAAAGTCGACCTCAGCGGAATTTGAACTCAGAGCGTAAAACAGTCGAAAATCCGGTAAGCGTGCTAACGTTTCTGCCAGCTCGGCGCCTTAAGGACAAGAATATTAAATAAACAAAACAGATTTTAAGTTGATATCAGAATTTTATTATCATCAACTCTTCTTTAAGATTTTGAGAATAATAATTATAATAATAATCATAATAATGATAATTGTAATAATAATAATAATAATAATAATAATAATAATAACGTCAACAATAATTCTTTTTATAATTATATTAAAGATGATATCGTAAAACGTGTTTCTCTGTTCAATTATGACTGTGATTTCAGTGATTGAGTGTCTAGAAATGAGATAGTGAAAATGAAAGTAGGAAATAGTAATTTCTATGATACTTGAAGAGTGTAAAAAGGAAGGGGAGGAGGGGTCATATTTGTATGCAATTCAGACCGGGAATATCAAAGGAAACGAATACAATTTTTGATGAGTATATTTTCATATAATGACGAAAGATGTAGTTTAAACGATGCTTTTTTTTTTTTTTTAATTATTATCAGTGTAATGTTGTACAACAGTGAGAAAAAATGCCAAATAAAGTAATTAGTTGGTGTTGATATTGTTGGTTTTCAGTCATCGTTGTTCTTGTAGATGTTGATGATGTTATTGTTGTTGATGTTGTTGATCATTAACTGGAAAATAATGACTTCTTCTTAACCAATCAGTGTCGAGTAGTAGATATTTAATTGAATTTCGATAAAGCAAAAATTGTGCAATTAAAAAATATCTATGTCTCCTGGCTCTCATTGTTTAGTTGTATGATTCTTTTGATTTCTTTTGTATTGTATTATGACAACATTGTCATATCTTAAAAAGATATTTCAAGCTAGAAAAATAGAGCTTTTTGATAATTTAGTTTAAAAAAAAAAGAAAAGAAAAAATTCCTCTTGCAAAGATTTTCACACAGGGTTAGTGGGGTGGGGGTGTTTTTTAAATTGGAGACGACAATGATACTAAGTTTACATAATATTTTCATATTATTACTAACGAAAACGTATACGACAATGCCCTCATATTTGCAGTTGAAAACAAAAGGAAAAAAAAATTGTCAGTTCTACAGTCACAATAAATTTTCTTTCGAATTTTCGTCTTTGATGCCATTCGTTATATTAATTTATTACATAGACACAGGGCTGCAAATCGAAAATATATGTGAAGGGCTTCTGTTTATATTCATGCTTATTTCACTGCGAAAAACAATCACGAGTAATTGTCACAGACTCTTCGTTGTGTTCTTATTTCGTGTATCAAGTACTGGTCTCAGTATTTTACAGGTTATATGGATCTATCCATATAACCAAGGATTTTAAACTATTTCGTGATATAAGTGAAGAGCATTAAAGTTTAGCGAATTAAATCAAGAACGATTCAAAACTACATCGTGAATTGACAGGCCTTAAATATCAAACTTTATATTATTGATATCTCTTTGATTATCCCTAGCTTCAGTTTTGTAGAGGACTTTGGTTCAATCTACCCAGTGTATTACTGACAATTATACAGATGCAGGTGGGATAAAAGGCAAAATTGTCACTAATATTTCATCTGAGGGGATAGAGAGATGATCTATCGTTTCTATAAACTCACCGTCTTTATGTTTTAATAATCACTAATGCAGCACTGAACATATTGCCGAAAATAATGTTAGTTTTATAGCTGTAACGTAGCTTTGATTCAAGAATTTATAGTGATCTAAATTAGAGATTTATTCCAGTTACAGCATGAGTTCAATAGATTCAACGCTTATATTAAGAAACCTGTCCTGTTTGCAATTCTTCAAGATAAGGGATCATATTAAAATGATTCAATCTTTACATGGAGCTACATTAATTGCTACATGGAACATTAATTGTTTACTAACATCTCATGTATAAATTTCATCTTTATACGGAAATTGATTTTCACGGACATTTTCGGGTTTGTTGCCTAAACATACATGCATACAAATATACACACACATACACGTACACATATACTTTCTTACGATATAGATATAAAGTAACCCATGAATACATGCATGTGGATATATATATATGTATATATATATATATATATATATATATATATATATATATATATATATATATATATATATATACACACATATATGTATGTATGTGTGTGTGTGTGCGTGTGTTTGTGGGGAGGTGTTTGTATGTATATACACACATACGAATACACAAATATACATATGTATGTAGATATGTATATGTGTGTGTATGTATGTGTCTGTGTACGTAGACACACACACACATACATACATATATACATATATATATATATATATATATATATATATCGTTGCAATAAATTTAGTAAATGATTTGATTCCCCGGAACTAACACCAATCACTAGTGGGTGATCAGATACTGGGAGCTATAGTTTACATGAGGTTCGCAAGAAATCTAGCATACTAAATGGCAAAACTACAAACAGAAAACCGCTAACTAACAAAACTCCGGTGATCACCTGCAAATCATACTTGTGTGTGTGTGTGTGTGTGTGTGTGTGTGTTAGAGAGAGAGAGAGAAACTCCAGTCAGAGGTTCTGGAGTTGAGAGAAGCACTGAGTCACCCTATAATACCATCACGTCTATGTCCGTTCTGAGTCGGAACGGCAGTGCCTGACATGGTCACATTTATGTGTCAGTTAGATTTCCCAGGAGGCCCAGTTATTTCTGACACAGCCGTGCGAAATGTAGCTTTTCGTGAAGAAGCATACTTTGACACAAAACTTGCAATCAAATTAGTACCAGTTATCTTGCAATGCTTGTCACAGGAACCTAATACGTACGGCGACACCGATAGATTGACAAAAGTGTTGTACAAGTTGTTTTCATTTAAAATTATGTCATACACATATGTTTAGCTACCAATTCATTTCGTGATTGTCCATTGGCGATGAATGCGTGGAGACGGGTTGCAAAAACTCACATCCGCGCTCATGCAAGGACGAAAGCAATTCAGAGAAATCGGACTGAGTGTGAGACAGTTATCATCTGACAAGATGAGGTAATCATCATTATCGTCAATATATACACACACAAATATAAATATCTATCTATCTATCTATCTATCTATTTATCTCT
>NC_142930.1:20407073-20409573 GCF_046866305.1 Octopus bimaculoides | reverse complement strand
GTTTCGAGGGATTGAAGTATACGTAAATGCACTTCATTATTCGTATATCTTAAAATACAAATATAAACGCCCATACACACACACACACACACACACACACACACACACACACACACACACACACACACACATACACACACACACACACACACACACACACACACACACATATATATATATATATATGTGTATATATATATATATATATATATATATATATATACTTATATATAGTATGTAAAACTCAATCTTTTTGTAATGCTTCATTATTCGCAATAATAATTTTTTGTATAAAACTCGGACTTCAGTACAGAAAACCCATTATTTACAAAGAAATTGATAGACGTAAACAGTCTAAAATTTCTTCGAAAATTATTTTCATAGTAGAAAGTAAAATCTTAAATTTTTTTCGAGTTGTATTATGAATATTTTTCAAACTGCAAACCAATTATGTTTCAATAAAAGTACTTCATTAAACTTGCTGCATGTGTCTTCACAAAACATCTAAACATAACGCAACAAGTGTCCGTTTCAAGTAATAAATAAATAAACAATTAAATTCACTAAAGAAAATTCGTCATTCCTTTGTTTGGTATATTATTCACATTGAATGCTGCTGAATTTTTGTTGTTTATATTCTCTGTAAATGCAGCTATCTTGTTTTGTCACTTCCTAACGACAGAAATGGAAAGAAAATTGTGCCATATTTTGATAAGAGATAATATTGCAGCATATCAAAAACAAAACAATGATTACCTCACGTAGTCGGATGGAAAAATTTATTAAATATAGTTTCGACATCGATATATTTTCTTTTGTTGTCTAAAATGTTTTTAGTTTTTACTAGTGAAATACAAAATTTATACATATTTTGAAAACGTTCATCTCGATTTCTCTTGAGTATGCATAATTGGTTCATTTCTCTAATTACAAAAAAGAAAAAAAAGAAAAAAAAGGAAAAGCAAAAAAAAAAAAAAAGAAAATCAATTTCAATTGCAAGAACTAACTAGCAGGGCTAACCCTCTAAGAATGGAGCATTTTGTCTTCTGAAACATTATACTAATTATCGTCTTCTTACGAATCAGTTTCTATGAAACAGGATGTCAATATTATTATGATGATAATTATGACAATTAATACAGAATTGTTATTGATGGCAGTGCCCCAGCATGACCACATCCCGCAGGTAGAGAATAGAAAAAGAGTAAAAGACTACACCTTGGTAGATTTGTATTAATATAATGATAATAATAATGTTTAGTAGTAGTTCTGTTTTAGATATATTATATTATACAGATGAATGCAACAATAAAGAATAAAGAATAATTTTGAATATTAATACATTTCACGAAACATTTATTCGGCATTTATCCTGTGTCCCTCCTGCTGCTCTAAATATCCTAACATTTTTACACTTAAATTTTTTCTTATTACCTATTGTGATTCTGACAGCCTTGATGCTTTGTGCGGTCACACACAAATACATACATACATGCATATATATATATATATATATATATATATATATATATATATATATACACATGTATGTATTGATGTATCATGGAAGAAACCATTATGCAGTCGCAATCTAACAACTAAGCTCCGGAGATTCATGTGTTTACCAAAATTTTGAATTCCTTTTCACTAGAACAAGGTTGATCGATCACATCATTGCATCCAATGTTCAAATTATATTTAGCATTAAAATTACAAACGGATTAGTCTTTTGTCTAAATTGTATACGATTTCTATGACCATACATTTTGTTTATGACATTTCAATGAATCTATGTTTAATGTCAGTAACTCATCAGTATGACTCTGACTCCATATATCGAATTCAATACCTGACTGTGAAGAGTGGTGTCTAAAGAACACAGAACATTTTGGCGATCGTTTTACTGATCTTCCATCAACTGGGCTCATTAACTTATGAATATAAGTAAAATCCACATTGTCTTGCTGTAAAATATAGGAGTTTTTCACAAATATTTGTCGCACTTTATACGATAAGTCCGTTATATATTCCACGAGTTTATTGCCTCCACTATTCAACCGAAAACGTTGCCTTCGCTTAGTTAATATAGAGTTACTACTAATAAAATAACTGTATTATTAATCTACCAAATACTTGGGAAATATTTACGGAGGAAAATTAAATGGATCGCTATACAGCACAATTACAAAACAGTTCACATAGTTTATGAAAACATTCTGAAGTATTTGTTAAATATGGTACAGAGCGTTTCATTTAGTTATATATTGCACTAACACTAGAGCTTATACTTCTCTTATGTCACACCTGAGAAAGAAGTTGCAGTTTCATTGTTTAATGGCAAGTGTTCTCAGTTTGTTAAAGGATTAGCCATAAGTTATATAATATATATGTAAGAAAGAACGATGGAGAAATGATACACGTACGTTTGTCAGGAATATATATCATTGGAGGTTTTACAGATTATTGAAATTTATCATACATTTCTTTATTTCGCTTTGAT
>NC_142930.1:20364573-20402073 GCF_046866305.1 Octopus bimaculoides | reverse complement strand
ATCTCCTGAATATACCTCACCTTCTTACGAAATTAACGATGAATGAAATAAGTCAATACACAAGATTGTGTACTGGTGTAAGGAAACAAAATATTTGGAAAGTAAATGATGCAGAAGCACCACCTGAAACAAAAATTTTAGTTAAGTATAATGCAGAGAGCCTCAAGATATTAACTATAAATATTTATGTATTAAAATAAAAAGACGATATTACTAAATTGCTAATTTCATTATTAATGTATTCAACCGTCTCTAAATAGAGCTAAAACAGAATTGTTTAAGGATTTGACGAGGAACCCACCACCACCACCACCACTACCAACGTTCAAAACATTTCAGTATAAACAATAACAATAACGATATGTTAAACACGTGAACAATAATTATTTCTAATATATCAAAGGTTCGCTCGCAATGTTTGAGTGATGCGATATGATCGATAAAATCGAATCCAGTACTTGATTGGTATTTACTCTACCATCTTTGAAATGACGAAAGACTGAAAAAAGAAATATGACCTGGTTAAGAATTCAACCCAGAAGTTAAGTAAACGTAAGTAATTATTGAAAGATATTTAGTCGTATCTGTTTCTGATAGTGCCATCTTCCGCTCAGAGAAAGAAGTGAAATAAAATAGTCGGAAATTGCAAGTTTTAAGAAAGAGTATGGTTGAGGAAATAGATCATTGTACTTAACTAGTAAATAGTTTATCAGTACATAGGCTTGGAAGAAGTGAACTCCAGCTGCATTTGAACTCAGACGTTACTAAACACTATTTGGAAATATGGAGAGTTCTATAGCTTCTATCTTAAAAAAGGATAATGCTATTGAGAATAATGAAATCTTTATACATCGATGTCGGTGTTTCTGATGCAAACTCATCTCATTTGTACACAAATCAATTCAGGCATACAAAAAGAGTACATTTCGACGACGTAAGCATCAAACCGCAAGGGAGTGATGTATGAAACAAGAGAAAATGAAAATGAAATGAAATAGGACGCAGAGAACCATTTCTTGAGTTTTGAATATAAAAATACCATTCAGATCATAATGTAAATCTATAGTAAATCAGGAAGAATTAAACTGTGAATACGCACCAGAACGTCCTTCGTGAATAACAGGTGGTCTATAGAAGAGTATCATCGACAATGCAAAACCAAAATGTACAAAATACACATAACTACATTGCAATATAACATGTGCCATTAAAGTATGATTAAAGAAACCAGAAAAAACTAAATGGGAAATAGGGAACTTTGATTTTTAATTTAGGAATATAACCATACATTTTGGAGGATAGTTGATTATACTAATACACTATATTGACTGGTATTTATTTTATTCATGCACATTCAGCAGATAAATAAAATCCCTGTCGGGATTAGAAACTCATATTTTAAAGTGGCGCAACTAAATACGACGTTTTACCCGATGCTGTAAAGATCTTGTCTATTCGACACCATAGCGAAATGTGCAATTCGGATATAATCAAATAAGTTAACCAATGGTAAATGGAAATGAGAAAATTATATATTCAACAAAAATATATATGTATATGCTTCTAAGCCCCAGAAATATCTTGGCTAATAGGAAGGAAAAATAATATTTAATCTAGCATTCTTGGTCTTTATTGTGTAACGGAGCAGCAAAGGAGAATCGGCCAAATGGTAAACCTGCCCTTCAACCGTAAAACTTGGTATCGATCCTTCTTATATAAAGATACAAAAGCTATTGTATCCTATCCGAATGAGGTAATATATATATATATATATATATATATATATATATATATATATATATATATATATATATATATATATATATATATATATATATATACATATATATTCTTTCATCTGTTTCACTTATTTGACTACGACCGCGCTGGAGCACCGCCTTGAAGTGTTTCTGTCGAACAATTCGATTCCAGTCCTTTTTTCAGCCTAGTACTTATTCAATGTGTCTCATTGCTGAATTGCAAAGTTTAGGGGACGTAAACACGCCAACATCCGTTGTCACCGATGATGGCGGACTAAACACAGACACACACACACACACACACACACACACACACGCACGCACACACACACACATACACATATATATATACGACGGGCTTCTTTCAGTTGCCGTCTACCAAATCCACTCACAAGGCTTTGATCGGCCCGTAACTATAGTAGAAGACACTTGACCAAGGTACCAAACAGTGCGAGTTAACCCAGAACCTTGTGGTTGGGAAGCAAGCTTCTTACCACACAGCCACGCCTTCGCCCATATAAATATATATATATATATATGTGGGGGGGGGGGGTATAAACATTATGATAAATTATCACTTTGATTCATAGAGCATAAAACCTGAGTATTTTATAAATATAAACTAATTTAAATGCGAATCAATTAAAAAATAAAGTATGTTCTACTTTCCCCGGGTGGTTTTCGAATATACTGTGTCTCTATAAGGTCGTCTAATAAAAATGAGCGAGAAAGTGTGTGTGATTGTGTATGTGTGTATGGTGTGTGTGTGTATGTGTGTGAGAGTGTGTGTGTGTGTATGTGTGTGTGTGTGTGTGTGTGTGTGTGTGTGTTGTGTGTGTGTGTGTGTGTGTGTGTGTGTGTGTGTGTGTGTGCGTAAGGGAGAAAGAAATGGTGTGAAACAACGTCTGGAAGCAAGTACAACACTCCATCATAACTCAAGCTTTCATCCTGTTCTCCTAAATGCTCCCTGTTCCACCGCCAGGATAACCTGGACCCGAGATGTTTCCTTCACGCATTATTCCAGTTCGAATGGGGATTCGAGTCAAACAGATAAGCAGAAAAAGATGACACAAATAAACTACCTTATATACCCCGAGTATACAACAGAAGATAAATATGTATTTCTTTACCTCCTGAAGAGATGTTATATTATCAAGAATGCAAATTTTGCAATTATATGATGGTTATACACTCAAAAATTTACTAAGAAGGAGAATATAGCTCACAATTGTTCAGGAAAATATTCGTTAATATGTAATATTTAATGAGTCAAGGAATGAGACGTACTCTTCCCTAAATCAATCAATGAAAAGCTTCGCCTTCATGAAATTTGATCTATTTAAGACAGCCTATCCAAAACTATCCTAAAATCGAACTTGATGACGGCACTGGCATAATCACGAGAGAATTGAGAAAAATGTCTGTGGTATTTACCCACAGTCATTTACCTTCTGAGTTCAAATCCCACCGAGGTTAACTTTAACTTCCATCTTTCAAGGAATGAGAGAGAAAAACCCCACTGATTTAATATTTCTGTAAAGCATCCTAGTTGTCTACAGAATTATAAAAGAAGTAGAAAATTCTGAATTGAAGCAGAGTTGTTACTTGACCAGAAAATTCTTAGAACACGATTGAAATCTGTAAGAAATTTAGACTTCTTATCTATAATTTCAGACAAATTCTATAATTATAAAATCTTGATCAACAACTTGGAGAAAATATTCATTTATTATATTAGCACAAGTTCACACTGACATGGGGGAGTAGTGGAATCGATTGAATCAATTCTTAGTATTTTACAGGAGGTTTAGGTATCGACATCGAAAAAATAAAAGACAAGTGAATGTCTGTGTGAATATGTTGAAGAAAATATTAATCATAGCGTATCCTGTGTCTATTTCTCTATAATCATCAATGCTACGATTATAACCAATAGCTGTTTTTCACCATATTTGATATAGAATAAAATGGTAATCGTTATTTCAACTATTTTACTCCTAATATATATTTATAGTTCAATCAGCCAATCAACCATGCACTAATCGATCATTCAACTAAATCAATATTTAATATCCATTTATCTCACGAAAACGCTACATGAAGAAAATGAATCGTGGAAGGCTTCTAAGTAGTTAGCTTTATGCTTTGTAATGAGAAGTATCCGTCAATGAATGATAAAGCCTATTAATTTCAAAGGAAATACAGACATAAGCTTGCTTGTGTGGTTAAGAACTTCGCTTCACAATCATGTAGTTCCGGTTTCGATACTAAGACGCAAGTCTAGGTGAATTCTCTATCACTGCAATCTTAGTTTCACAAATGTCTATGAGTAGATTTTGGTAGACAAAAATTACGCGAAAGAACATCATGTATATATATATATATATATATACATATATATATATATATATATATATATAGAGAGAGAGAGAGAGAGAGAGAGAGAGAGAGAGAGAGATGTAAATGCCGAACAATGAGAAGGAGTGTTCAACACCGTACTGGCTGGATAAAATTTCTTTAATTGTGTATTTCGTCTACCATTGGTTTCATGTTAATAAAATATCTTAATATCAACCATTTTTCCAGCCGATCAAATACAGGAATTGTGTGTGTGTGTGTGTGTGTGTGTGTGTGTGTGTGTGTGTGTGTGTGTGTGTGTGTGTGTGTGTGTGTGTGTATGAAAAATAGGCTGATGTTTTGAGACAATAATCCGACGCCTCACGCAAGGTCTGTGACAGTCACTCTTCTTAATGTAGTAAATCAGCGATCAGTCTTCTGAAAATCTGTAACCAACGAGGTTATCGTTCAAAAATACTATATAATTCCAATAAGCAGTCATGTGAAGGTATGACCCCTTATAAATTCTTCTATAGGCTAAGGAAACAAAAGGAAGTGAAACTATTTCAAACAAAATTGAAGTACTAAAGAGGTTTTTTTCTGCCTGTTTTGTGTCTAAGTCATCCTTCCCAGTGAAATTAAAGTATTTTTTGGCATAATGAATCTAATAGATTCTTCACTAAACTGCATGCATAATAAAATTTGAAATCAATGCTTCAAGTTAACGGAAGAATACTTTTGCTGTTTTTAGCATTCATCTACACTTGTTGTTGTTGTTGTTGTTGGCAGTCCGTCGCTTACGACGTTGAGAGTTCCCGTTGATCCGATCAACGGATCAGCCTGCTCGTGAAATTAACGTGCAAGTGGCTGAGCACTGCACAGACACGTGTACCCTTAACGTAGTTCTCGGGGAGATTCAGCGTGACACAGAGTGTGACAAGGCTGGCCCTTTGAAATACAGGTACAAGAGAAACAGGAAGAAAGAGTGAGAGAAAGTTGTGGTGAAAGAGTACAGCAGGGTTCGCCACCATCCCCTGCCGGAGCCTCGTGGAACTTTAGGTGTTTTCGCTCAATAAACACTCGCAACACCCGGTCTGGGAATCAAAACCGCGATCTTATGACCGCGAGTCCGCTGCCCTAACCACTGGGCCATTGCGCCTCCACTCTACACTAGTACACCCTAGGTAAATATACATGAAACACAATAATACAACTTACCATGGCAGTAATACTGATACAGTGTTTACAACATTCTAAATATTCGATAAAATCCTCTTCGAGATCTAATAGCTTCTACGAGAATCGATTTCGCGATTGAAAATGTACTGGGACACGAACACATTATGGCAACACCGATTAGCTACGATCTGTTGAAACTTTGGTTGCTTTGCTAGTAGCCTACCGACCTAACCAATTGGATTTCACCACTCATACCTTCGTGCGCAGCAATATTCTTCATATTTTTCTAACTGTTTCTATAGCAAGATGTTTATCGCTCTCAATTTGGATCAACAATTATTTTAAAAAAATAAAGAAAATAAGAAAAGTGAATTCGGAAGAGTTGATTGCTACACGTTTGAGTAGCAAGAGCACAAGCGGATTCATCAGCAATAGCCTCTTTCTGGTGTTTAAATAACAGAGGCAACAACAAAATAATAATAATAATAATAATAATAATAATAATAATAATAATAATAATAATAATAATAATAATAATAATAATAATAATAATAATAATAATAATAATAATAATAATAATAATAATAACCATGATAGAAAAAGTGAAAGAAAAAGAAGACCGAAGACTATTATTAATCCTCATTTCATTAAATTTAATTCGGAAATCGATTAGAAAAATCAATAGAGTTCCTTTGAGAGAAAAAAAAACTGAGGTCTACACCAACACTTAAAATTAATAAAGCATATTTAGCTTCAATATCCTACATTTCATAAAAGCTGAACATCCTCACAAATAAGGCTAATTAAAAAGAAAAGAAATAAAATACGCCAGGATAAAATATTTTTCTTCTTTTCATTTACATCTTTATTTTATGTTTTCGACAACAAAAACTGTTTGAAATTTCTCTGCTGTCGAGAAATCAACTTTCTGCGAAACTTTCGAAATGAAAAGTTGCTAACGGGATGTTGGTGTGGGGAAGAGGACGTTTTAAGTACAACACTGAAAAATATAGAGGTGCAGTCTCTTCAATTTGTACTCTAACAATAGTCTAAAATCTCAGATTTCTACTTGATATGATACGTTTACTCTCCTTCTTCCTATCTCCACACTTCCTCTCTTTCCTCCTCATGTACAAACACTAAAACAAGCATATCCACTAAGCATCATTCTGTAAGCATGTTATATATACATGCATATATATGTACACACACGTATATATATATATATATATATATATATATATATATACACACACGTGTGTGTGTGAATGTATATATAAAGTGTAGGGCATATGCGCATTGTACTTGACGTAGATAAAGAAGGAGAATGTGTGTATTAAGTGCTGTATCAAATAGAAATGAGATTGGTTGTTAAAGAGTCTAGAGAATGAGATTCCGCTAGTGTAGTTTTCACCCAATATGTAAATGTCAGCCTTGTTCCCATAACTTCTCGAGGAAAGACAAACATGATATAGGCTATATATTCGGTAATACTGATGACTACATGCTTTACCACTGAACATCCTAGCGATAAATTATCCTCTCTTCTATCGCATCTACAAATTAGGACCATACCGTAGGGTGAAATTAGCACCAGCTTTTACAGGAAAGCCACCTACACTAGAAATCAGTCCTTCGAGACTAGTTTTTGATGAACGAGGGAGTTTTATATTGCTGCCCTCCTTGTTCTTTCTTACAGTGATGTAGGTTCATTTTGAACCTTGGAAAACAGAATGTTAAGGTGCTTCATGAAAACATCTAACTCACTCTAGGTAGATCTCTGAGGTTGATTACCAAATTCAAATATGAAATAGCTATGGGCCTTTGAATCAAAAGCGACTACAGTACCTGGTCCTTACTAAAGACGAGATGGGCGGGATCTTTTAAACAGTGCAATACCGTCTTATTCGATGCCTAAGTCTGGTTCCAACCAGGCCCTCTAAGACCTTCCATGTGTATATCACTGCATATTTCTCCCGTCTTTGACCAGGTCGTAAATGTTTAATCTCTTTTCTTATCCATATGCTTTATTTTCTAAAACTGCATTTCTGTGAATTGCGAAATCACTATTACACACGCACACACAGACACATACATACACACACACACACACACACACACACACACACACACACACACACATTAATACCTATAATATACAATTGTGACCGGTCATGGCTTGTTAATACGAAACCGTGCTTTCGTTAATTATTTTATCGAAAGTATGCTACAAGTTAGCAATCTGTGCACGCATACATACACTCACATGCATACATACACACGCAAGCATACACACTTATGGATGAACAGGCAAATATATATATATATATATATATATATATATATATATATATATATATATATATATCCACATGCATATATTTTATGTATGTGTATACATTGTTACATACGCTCTCATAAACACACACATCCATTCATACATATGTGTGCGGGAGTGTGTGTGTGCGGGAGTGTGTGTGTGCGGGAGTGTGTGTGTGCGGGAGTGTGTGCGTGCGTGCGCTCGTGCGTACGGAATATTCTCCAAGCGCAAAATATCGATATACCGTTCACTACTCTTTGAAAATTTTAATGATCGATTGCTTATTTTAAAACTTGTTCTCCACTGATCACTAACCGGTAAGAACGTCTCCTCAGTATCGACGCATTAGCTATCAAATTCTTGTCCATAATGTTCCGCCATCAACAAACCAGACGCTATTATGGGAAGTTGAATCTAAACTGTCGGATGGATTTATATGCACTTTATTTAAGAATATATCTGAAGTTGTAAAATCTTTTAAGTAACTTCTGTTTTCTTGTTTTCACTTTGTAAATCTTACTGGTAGCATTAAGTAATAATCCTTCTTTAAATTTATCTATCTATCAGAGATAGAGACTTATTTGCACTCATATTTGTCCGTCTCTACACAACTCATCTGCGCACACATTCAGAAGCCTCTTTTATCTTTTGCACTTTAGTATAACATTTTGATATTTATAATCTTTTCCAGAAAAAGAAATGGTGTTGGGAGGGAGAATATAAATAGGAAAAGTAATGTAATGTTACTCACTCACTCTCTTTCTCTTTCTCTCACACACACATACGCGCGCGCACGCACACACATACACACACACACATATACATATAGTGCTTTATTTCGAGGACATTTTAAAGTAGTCGTTTAAAGATTATAGTGTTGTTTTCTCTCAGGATTCAAACCCAAAACAAGAATGCGTTGAGGAGTAGGAGATTGAAATGTGAGTATGAAGTGAAAGACGAAAAGTCAATGGGGAGGACGGCTCTTTACTAGAGGGAGGAACTCTCCGAATTTGAAGATAAAATACGGTTAGAGAAGACCGACATTGATTGTGTATTTTAGTGTATGTGCACGTATGTAAGTGCACGTGTATCTGAATTTGTGTGAATGCAAAATAGACATATTACAGCAATATATATATATATATACATACATATATAGATATACGGGCAACTAAACGCACACAAATTACACGTGTATCTGTTAAAATATGTGTGATGTGTGTATGTAAATATATCTATGTATACGTGTGTGAGTATATGTATTTATGTGTATATACATATATACACACACATATAAATACATATACACACACATATACATACACATACACACATCACACATATATTAACAGATACACGTGTAATTTGTGTAATATATATATATATATATATATATATATATATATATATACACATATATTCATATATATATATATATATATATATATACATATAAATTCATATATATATATATATATATATATATATATATATATATATATATATATATATATATATATATATATATATATATATATATACATATATACATGTATTTATGAACGTTATTCGCTTGTGTATACTTGTGTGTGTAAAAGTATGCTATGTGCATAACTATCCCTTTGCACATAAAAGTATGATTCTCTGGGTCTCTTTATCTCTATATACTCGTGTCTGTAACTTAGTATTGATAGAAGTAACATGTAGTTCTATCAGCTTCAGATGCCGTTATCACACTAATTACATCATTATACCAATTAAGAAGTTCTAAGGCTATTTCTAAATCTGTTGCGTCTCTATTGTGTCTAACGAAGTCTAATTGTCTTACATCATTTAATGCCGTAACAAGATCCACATCCATCAACTTATAAATGAGTAATATTAAATCTCACATAATACATCATGGCTGACTAGTTTACATCGGATTGCCTAAATCGATAGAATGCAGTATACAATGTGCCCAAAGTTCAGTGGTTCTTGCACTTTCACTGGAAGCTCTATGTTAGTAACTAGAAAACATAGTTATTTCTATCTTCATTCACCTCACTCAGTACAGGTTTTGAATTATGGTCAGACCACGACAGATGCATGAGCAGCGCATTAGCTGTAGTCGCTGAAGAAGCAGGGAAATTCCTTTCGAATAGTTTAGCAGCATTTCTGGGACGGAGTGAAGGTGACCTCTTGCCTTTGTTGTACAGAAAAGATTAACGCCATATCATTGTAGGTCAAACGAGTTAGATGCTTTTCACTTTCATGAACAGAGGCATCTATCAATGTGAAAGGAGATGATAACAGATCAATCTTAGAAAGAAACGAACTAAACAATTTATTCTGATTTGCACGCAGAAGCAACCTAAAGCTATATCATAAATTCCTGAATTGTTAAAATGGCGTCGCAGCTTAACGACACGAAACCTCATGTCCATTGTGTCGTATCCATTTACAAATAAATGAACTGTGATAAGGAAAAATGTATATATATATATATATATATATATATATATATATATATATATATATATATATATATATATATATATATATATATATATATCTCGGACATAACCTTCACTGCCTCAGACATTATAGCAGCAATAAATGAGGTCAAATACTATTCTGCTGTAGGCCCAGATAGATTCTCCGCCTTTATCCTGAAGGAATGTAGACACTAACTTGCAGTCCCTCTGACCAACCCCTGGAGAACTTTTTTAGACTGAGGTTATATACCGAAACAGTTCCTATCCCAGTCTCTCATCCTGGTTTTCAAACAGAGAAACACATCCCTCGCAGTCAACTATCGCCCAATCTCACTCAACTCCCACACCATTAAAGTGTTTGAAAGTGTAGTAAGATCAAGGACAGCTGGCTTCCTGGAGATCTACAAACTCCTAAATGCAAATCAGCATGGCGTTCGCTGTGACAGGACTGTTTAACACAGCTCTTATTGAAGATATACTTAAAGCCTTGGGAACAGGTTCGAAATCTAATGTCATATATCTTGACTTTAGTAAAGCGTTCGACAGGTTTGATCATAATGTTTCTCTCAAAATTGGCAAATGTTGGAATCCGTGGAAAACTTCTACACTGGATTGAGTATGTCCTGGCGAATAGAACACACATGTTGTGGTCGATAGAGTCCACTCAAGCCCAGCAAAAGTCACCAGTGGTGTCCCCCGGGGGACTGTCTGGAGCTCGCTCCTCTTTATAATCTATATAAACGACCTTTCCAACGTCGTAAAACACTGCTAGGTGAAAATATTTGCTGATGACACTAAGCTCCAGCAAATCATCAATGAAGAAGACCGAACTCAACTCCAGTCTCATCTATATGCGGTGAGTCAATGGACAGACAAAACAAAATAGAAATAAACGAGGGAAAATTTGAGCTGAGGCATTTTGGAAGAAAGACTATACTAAAACAGTCATACTCTCTTCCTTCAGGGGAACCGCTCACAGTATCTAGAAGTAATTGTTGATAACAATCTCAGTTGGAGTACCCACATCAACAATAAGTTCGATATAGCTCGTAAGATAAGCTCCTGGATCTCAAAAAACCTTCCGGTCCAGAGAACAAGGTGTCATCATTCCACTTTTCTCCTCCTTTGTACGGCCACACCTCGAATACTAAACGAATTAAGAGCATGACTTATCTCGATTACTGAGATTGCCTTAAAGCCTTGAAACTCTACTCTCTCCAGCGCCGCCGTGAGCGATACACTATTTGTACAATGTGGAGAATATACCACCAACATTGCCCAAACCACCTGAACATTAGTGACGCCGACATTAGTCTCAGGTCACAACATAATAGAGCTGTCTATATTTGGGCCGAAAGTAACCAGAGACATACAGCCTAAAGGAAGCACCTGAAATTTCTCCAATCTGAACTTCCACAAAGTAGACTGGAAATCGATCCAAAAAGAGATCCTCAGACAGGACTGGTTAAAATGTCTCACTACACCAGACATTGACATGAAACTAGACTATTTCATGTGTGTTGTGCAAGCCATATGCCAGGAATATGTCCTAGAGCACATGACCAAAACAAATAGGAACAAGATTCCAAGGGAGAGGAAGATCCTCATGAGACGACGGACGAAGGTTACAAATCGACTCAGCCAACATCCCAAAAGTAGCGAAAGGTCCTGCCGAAAAACAGCACTGATGGAGATTGAAAAAAGGCTGCAACAATCTTATGTGAGGGAGAGAGCAGACAAAGAAGCCTGGGTTATAAAAATATTAAGCCAAACTCAAAGGCCTTCTTTCGTTACACGAAAGAAACAGCCTCAGTACGCTACAAGATAGGACTCCTCTTCCAAAAGGATGGCTCCCTCACAGACAGTCCAACGAGGATCAGTAAGGTACTGAATGACCAGTTCAAAAATGTCTTTATCACCCCGTTGGAACACAGACAAGCGAACAAACCAATGGACTTCTTTGCTGCCTCACCTATAACCAGCGAAGCAATTACAATGGAATACATCAACACTAGCGAAGAAGATTTACTACTAGCCATAGATGAGGTGGACACAAACTCAACTGGTGGTCCTGATGGTTTCTCAGCAATCCTCCTCAAATCGTGTAAGCATGCACTGGCAAAAAAACCCTCCAGTTTCTCTTCCAAAGCTTTCTTGCAAATGGCAGACTGCCAATCAAGCTGAAAGAGGGAATAATATGCCCAATTCTTAAAGGGGGAAGAAGAGCAGATACCAAAATCTATAGGCCTGCGCAGTAGATCTGAAAAAATTAGGATGCATAAATGAGAGGCATGGAATTGATTGCCTCGAGTTTATATATTTCAGTCTTAGGTGTACCTGTTGAAAACGACTTCACCTAGCAAATTATATTATTTGCTAAACTAAAGTCAGAAACCGATTTGGTCCAGGAGAGGAGATGGTAAAAGTCTTAATTTTTCATTTCGTTCCTTTCGAGATTTTATCCCTAATTTGGTGGTCCTAGAACCTAGCTGTTCTTTCTAGCGTAAGGGATCCCATGAGTGGATTCCTCTTATATATTTAAATATACACTGTACCTAATTAGTATATATATATAAATATATATATATATATATATATATATTGAAAAAAGGTCGTCAGAATATATATATATATATATATATATATATATATATATATATATATAGAGAGAGAGAGAGAGAGAGAGAGAGAGAGAGAGACAATTAAAAGGGTAAAGGTTTATCAATTTATTAATTTATTAATAAATTAACAATTAATAATTTTACCAAGCCCTTCGGTATGTAAACACCATTATCGATGGAGAACTTATTTAAAAGTTCTTATACATTTATAAACATAATTAAGGGATCAGCAAACAGTTGCTTCATCACATACCGAAGTTCAGAAATAGGAGCTAAAAAGCTGAGACTCCAACAGATAGCATTACCTGTAACTCACAAAGGCAAAACAAGAAGAAAAACAATGAAAACTAACCAGTCGAAGTTAATCATAAACGCGTTCCTGGATTAGGAGCGATAACACTCCATTTCCTTCATCGGTATGATATTCTAGTTGTAAATTCGACGGTGCTAGCAAATTGTGCATGCATGAACGAGTGAACATCATGCATCGGCACAACCTGGAAGCACATCCGAACCCACATAGGCCAGCCAGTCCACTATTCCTCCTCAAGAAATTACCATGTGCGTCACAAGCAATACGGCATAAAATTTGCTGTTTACTATCAGGGAGTGAATAATTATTACAATTAAAAGGGTAAAGGTTTATCAATTTATTTATTTATTAATAAATTAACAATTAATAATTTTACCAAGCCCTTCGGTATGTAAACACCATTATCGGTGGAGAACTTATTTAAAAGTTCTTATACATTTATAAACATAATTAAGGGATCAGCAAATAGTTGCTTCACCACATACCGAAGTTCAGAAATAGCAGCTAAAAAACTGAGACTCCAACAGATAGCATTACCTGTAACTCACAAAGGCAAAACAAGAAGAAAAACAATGAAAACTAACCAGTCGAAGTTACACCGTCGAATTTACAACTAGAATATCATACCGATGAAGGAAATGGAGTGTTATCGCTCCTAATCCAGGAACGCGTTTATGATTAACTTCGACTGGTTAGTTTTCATTGTTTTTCTTCTTGTTTTGCCTTTGTGAGTTACAGGTAATGCTATCTGTTGGAGTCTCAGCTTTTTAGCTGCTATTTCTGAACTTCGGTATGTGGTGAAGCAACTATTTGCTGATTCCTTAATTATGTTTATCGACATATATATATATATATATATATATATATATATATATATATATATATATATATATATATGAATATATATATAATTTACATATCTGTAATTTACATGTGACAATTATTCGGTAGCCATGTTAAAACACCGAGTTTTGGATGTCTGAGCGGAAACCCACGCCGCCATCTCTTCAGTTACCTGGCCATCAAAAATATGCTATATAAATGACCGTTAAACAAAGGGAAATTACTGTGTAAAAATGTCCATAGTAATCGCGCTAACAATAGTTAGCGAGCTAACAATGCATCTAATCTGTAAGTTTGTTGCGTGATATGTATGTGTGTGTGTGTTCAAGATCTAATTTGCGAGTTTGTTGTGCAACATAGATAGATAGATAGATAGATAGATAGATAGATAGATAGATAGATAGATAGATAGATAGATAGATAGATAGATAGATAGATAGTTAGATAGATACACGCACGTGCATTAAAAAATTACACATAGAAAAATTAAAGCTATTAAATGATATCACGGAGCTTCAAATATCAGGTGACATATGCAAAATTCAGGCAATATTTTACAAAACACACTATACTGTTATCAGGAAGGACTTCCTAATGATTTCGTATTTAATTATAACATGACATCAAACGCATGTAGATATATTTGTCTTGCCGTCAGCTAATACTAGACAAGGCTTGTTGCTCGAATCGAACTCACGAACCGGAAGCCACGAGTCTATAACATCATTCATTGTAATATGAACAATTCGTTATCGAACTTTTATGATATGATCAATAACAATGAAAACAGAAATATATTTCTAAATGTTTTTGTTGTTTAGAACAAAGAATATAGATAAAATAGTAGTCCAAACGAATGATTTCGCAAAACCATATTGCCTTACACTCATACACACTCATACATGCGCTTATTCACACATATACATATATTTACACTCTCAAACACACACGTTCACATACATGCTTCACAAATAATAGGAAATATATAGATATATGCAAATATAGAACTGTATATGCAAATATATATTTGCGTTTGTCTGTGTGCACGTGCATATATATATGAACACAAAGAGAGAAGGAGAGGGAGACAAAGACAAACAGTGGGAAAATTAGATAGCTAAATACAGAGATAGGTATAGATGTAAATATCTATATGAAAACACATACAGGTACACATATTAGTGGGTATATGGCAGTGTGTGTGTGTGTGTGTGTGTGTGTGTGTGTGTGTGCATAAGTCCCTTTGTTAACACGTGCACACACACACACACACACACACACACATATGATTGTGAGTGTTTTTGCGTCTATGTACGCGCTTCTATGTATAATACGAGAGCATGTACTTAAGTGAGTTTATGAGTTTAGATCATTTCCAAAATGTAATATTTATAGTTTAGGAAAGCCTTTGATAACTTTGTGACTGTAGCGTTGTACTATAAATATTAACTGCAAATCTGTTTCTATAAAGTGGAACAGAAGTAATAATATGCAATCTGTATTGATAGTTTCAGCAGAAGGTCATTTCTGGAATTGTATGTTATAATTTCCCGGGTGATTATCTGTCAAAGCGTATGTTTAGACAATCTAAATTTCCGAAACAAGGTCAAAGCAAAAATGTCATATAGTTACACCTCATTAATGCGCACACACACGCACGCATGCTGGCACACACCTACGTACACACACGTATACATACATACATACATACATACATACACCTGTATGTATGTATATATATATATATATATATATATATATATTATATATACATACATATATACATATATATAGTGTGAAGTGAAATCGTTCATAGGGTTAAACAGCATGAATGTGAATGATTATGTTACAGGGTGATGTACTGAATGCCGTATGCAATAAACTGTTACGTTATTGAAATTACTTTTTAAATTTGGAAAAGAAAACAATATACATTTCAAGATAAGCTATGTTCCCGCCCCATTGAAATCTATTCGATGAAACTTTAGGGGGAAAAATGTGAATAGTTGTAAATGAGTTATTAGTCAGAAAGATATATAAATTTTACGTAGAGAGATAAGCAAATAGGTAATTTGGTATAAAAAAAGAAAGAATAGAATTATAGTTGGCCAGAATTGTATTGCTTTATGTACTCCTCTGTACATTGTATAATTGATTCATTGAAGTCTGGAAACTATAATGTAACATTATATCTATTGGATAGTCTTACAGTGAATTACCAAATAATTCATGATAAGAACTGTATCCTGCTTACAGCTAGTTATTAGCGAAATTACACTCACTCACGACCTTTCCACATCCTTTTTGCTACTTTGTTTCTCAAACCTCCATCCCACCAAACGCACACACAAACACACACCATAAACTAAAATAAAGTGTGCATTTACTTATTAACTATGTTTTCATCATCAAAAATGACCAGAATAGGTATAAATACAATGATTATAAAATAATATTAGGTATTTATGGTCGAGCAAACATTTGAGTTATATCTGGACTATTCTGATCTACAGAATTATAGTTTCCAACTACGAGGCAATGTTTTCTCCAAATCTGTATAGTGAACTCCTACACCGATTGCCGGCTTTTACTTTATAGGCATGGCGTTAAATATAGAGATTGGAAAAATATTAGGAGATTAACTAACATTATTCGCTGAAGAAAGAAAGAGCCGAATAAATAAACATTTGTAAGACTTGAAACAAATGAACTTCAAGTTCAAATATACTGTGGTTGTTGGTTATTCATAAGTGTTTGATGGCAGTTAATTAACTCCATGTACGTCAGTGTGCCTAAGTTTCGGTAAGGTATCTAATCTTCAATGAAATATAAGCTAGACAGTCATCATTGAGGGCCGAATATATAATCATATAGCTACTACTACTACTACTACTACAATCTGTTACAAGAAAAATTCTTGAAGCTTCACGAGAACTGTTGTCACCAAATCTTTGGATAACATACATGCTAATTAAATTAGCATGCAATAGCTTCTGTATAATAATAATAATAACAATAATCATAATAATAATAATAATAATAATAATAATAATAATAATAATAATAATAATAATAATAATAAGAAGAAGAAGAAGAAGAAGAAGAAGAAGAAGAAGAAGAAGAAGAAGAAGAAGAAGAAGAAGAAGAAGAAGAAGAAGAAGAAAAAGAAGAAAAAGTAGAAGAAGAGGAAGGTTGTCTTGGTTATTTTGTTCAATAGCATTTCACTATTAGCTTATTAAAACAAAATACAAATTCTTTATGTGTTTTAAGGAAAAGAAAGGTTATATCTATATCTCTCTATCTATCTAGCTACCTCTCTCTTTATATATATATATATATATATATATATATATATATATATATATATATATATATATATATATATATATATATATAGTGTAGTATATTGCCACTTAAGTGTGGCTGACCCCAGGAAGACATCTCCTCCAGCTGGCTTATCGACACACGACTGTGTCCTGTTTGCCAAGGGAAGTTATCCCTCTCACCACGATCTGCAGCACGAACGGATCCGGATTTCAGGGTTATTTCCCTTCGTCGGCGTTCGATAGCTACTGACCTTGGCGAGAGAGACAAAAACCTGGCAATCTTATATCTTCTTTTCCAGTGAAATTCTTCACTGATATCGAAAAGGTGAAAACAAGCAATGTTAATTCTCTAAATGAAGTATTAACAGTAACTGCACGATAAAGTGTAGTATATTGCCACTTAAGTGTGGCTGACCCCTAGGGGTGGATGTTACTGTTGCTTTTAGCCCCAGGAGGACATCTCCTCCAGCTGGCTTATCGACGCACGACTGTGTCCTGTTTGCCAAGGGAAGTTATCCCTCTCACCACGATCTGCAGCACGATCTTTTAGCCTGGAGCACCGCCTTTAGTCGAGCAAATCGACTCCAGGAATTATTCTTTGGCAGCCTAGTACTTATTCTATCGGTCTGTTTTGCCGAACCGCTAAGTTACGGGGATGTAAACACACCACCATCGGTTGTCAGGCGATGTTGGGGGGACAAACACAGACACACAAACATATACACACACATACATATATATATATATAAATATATATATATATATATATATATATATATATATATATACATATATATATATACATATATATATATACATATATATATATATATATATATATATATATATATATATATATATATATATATATATATATATATATATATATATATATATATATATATATACATATATACGACGAGCTTCTTTCAGTTTCCGTCTACCAAATCCACTCACAAGGCTTTGGTCGACTCGAGGCTATAGTAGAAGACACTTGTCCAAGGTCCCACGCAGTGGGAATGAACTCGGAACCATGTGGCTGGTAAGCAAGCTACTTACCACACAGCCACGCCTGCGCCTATATATATATTAAAGATAAACAAGAATAAAAATCCTTCTTTCTTAAAATTGGGTGTGCATTAATTTACATATTTCAGTGTTTTGAAAAAAATCTTATCAAAAATAAGTATAAAATATGTGTAAAGAGAAGAGAGCTATTAACAAAATTAAATTAAAATTAAAATTAAGAATAACATTCATAGTGTACTGTTCTTTCTTCTTACATAAGCACGTGGTCCTTTCGTTCTGGAGGCATGGCAAGTTCAACTCATATATATATATATATATACATATACTTATATATATCCATCACTCAATGTATCTCTCTAGTATATAATTGTGAATATATGCATATACATATGTGTGTGTGTGTATATATATATATATATATATATATATACACACACACTAGTAGGTGAACACACGCAAGAAATGGGTATTCGGCACATTTAGTAGGAGTAACATAGCCATAACACCATATGGCCTTCCTTAGCGAATAGCAGTCCATCTTCCGGTAGCCGTTAGGGACCGAATCAAATTATTTTAAATAACATACACACACACACACATACTCTCTCTCTCTCTCTCTCACACACACACACACACACACACACACACACACACACACACACACACACGAACGCACATACGTAAATTAAAGACACGATATTTTGAAAGCTCTAATGCCAATACTGTAAATCTTTGTGTGTGTGTGTGTGCATGTGTGCATCTTCGAATACAACGTATATAGAAAGTAGGACTGGTACTTTGCAGAGAGCTTACAGTAGCCAAAGAATGAATAATTCCTTCTAATTTCTCTCCTCAATTTAAAGGGTAAACTGATTTATGAAGCCCTGTCAAGAAAAATATCAATATCCAAGCAGTGAATAAAACCATATACATACCAATGCACAAAGTATGTGACGCTGAACCCCTAATTTACTTTGAGCAGGCCCAAATAATTTGGAATAAAGAGGAAGAAAAGATAGCGAAGTTCTCGATTGAACTGTTAAATACATCTGGATCAGTTCCTTAAGTGCAAATACACAAAGTGTTGTTTTGTTTTGTTTCGGTTTTTTTTTTTATTCCAAGATGTCTGAACATCTAATGTGGTATATTTCATGAGCATTGATGTGGTTTACCACCGTTGAAGCCCTTGTGAACTCAAATTTAGAGAAGATGGAGCAATATTATGGGACAACTAAAAGTTACCACTTATACCATATATCACCGTTTATTGTGTATAAAATAGCATTATAAAAATAACAGCATGTATTAATATTTGTTGATTCTAAAGAGCGTCAGACAAAACACTCAACTGTATTAAGTTATAAGTTACGTTTTGAATTCTGGAGTCGACTTTGCCTTTTATGCATTCTGTAGTCTATAAAATAATCACCAAACAATTACTGGGATCGATAGGAATCAACTACACAGCTCCTGCTTCCACCACTTCCATCTCCTTTAAAATGGGCTGATCTCTGCCTATAGTAGAGAACAGTATTTTAATATCAGATGAGTGGACGTGGAGATTAAATTGTCGGCATAAAAAGAAAACCTGAAGCAAAAATGTGGATATAATTCTTTTGTGTTCACTTTTCTTTTACATTTATTTTCTGCAAATAATCAAATAAATGGTAACAGTGAGTATGATAAAGTAGATGATAACTTTATGCGGAAACCGGATATATGAATATGATCAGATTTGGAACGAAATATAGTCAAATGAATTACACCCGCCACATACACTTACGTACAAACAATCACATACATATCCAAGTATAAATGAATACATACACACACACACACACACACCCACACCCACACACACACACACACACACACACACACACACACCACACACACACACACACACACACACATATATATATATATATATATATATATATATAGGCACATATACATAGATATACATACAAAGATATATATATACACATACACACATTGTTCTATCTCTCTTCCTATGTGTGTGTATGTATATGCATTTGAACGCTTAGTCTTTAACATCGCGTATATCAAATGAAATACTAAGAAGATGCGGGTCGCCAGTAAAAGTTAATGAATCAAGCTTTGTCTCTTCCTAACTCTATATATCTCAATATTTCACCATAACTCTCTGTGCCTCTTTTTGTCGTGCTTTTTTTTCTTTTACTCTTTCCTTATCTATACTTTCTATATCTGCATTACTCAGTGTAATTACAATAAAGCAAACAGACAAAGCCAGCTGAGTGACACATTCCAAATTTAGAAGTGGGGGGAAAAAGACAATTACTACAGCAATATAATTTTCCGCTATTGTAACGGTGATATATTATCTTCAATCTCAGTTTCGTCATGTTTGTATGTATGCTTGAATATGAATATAAATACATATATGCGTATGTACGTATCTATGTATTATATACTTGAATGTATATATCGAGAAAGAGGGAGGGGGTAGAGAGAGAAAGAAAAAGGAGGGAAAGAGAGAAATAGTAAGGAGAAGTAGGAAAGAAAAGTAATTAGAAATGATGCTAAAACTCTTCGTTGATGCTACTCCGAATTATGCGAGTATTTCCGCTAACAAAGACATGCTTAAAACTTTGATGAAGCTAATAGAGTAAATTCAACTGAATACACACATACACACACAAACGTACGCATATATAAATGAATATCTACATGAATACACAGAATTATGTGTTTGTATGCAAGCACACACACAGGCATACATATTCATGATCATAAGTAAATATGGCCTATGTACACGCGTGATAATGTGTGTGCATGTGTGTGTGTGTTTTTTCTGTGTGTAAGCCTACGCGAGAGAGAAGAAAATACAAGAAATTGAAAATAAGCTTGAAGTCCTTAAGATATTTTATTTACCTTTACATTAACAGTTTAACAATTTCTTGTCTTTTCAGGCGTTGTAAGTCAAATACTTTTGATATTAAAACAGTGAAACCGGTGAAGTACATACAAAATTTGTTTTCGTAAAAACTACAACTACATTTTCAATTTCTTTTGTTCATATTTTTCTTCAAAGTTATCTTTTGTGTGTCTGTGTGTGTGTTATGTATGTGTATATATATATATATATATATATATATATATATATATATATATATATATATATATATATATCTGTGTGTGTGTGTGTGTGTGTGTGTGTGTGTGTGTGTGTGTGTGTGTGTGTGTGTGTGTGTGTGTGTACGAGTTATCCTGACTAAATAACCCGTCGACTCATTCAAGCTGCCAAAGGCTCACTTGCTTTGGCTGAATCATTAAGATGTCGAAGAGAACTTCTTTACGTTGTGTGTTCAAATTTCTCCGACGTCATCTTTTCTTATTACCTTTACCAAATCCTTAAATGAAGAAGTAGTAAAGTGCTGAGGCCAATATAATCTAGTAATTACGTCCCCACAAATTTCTGGCCTTGTGCATATATCAAAATTTATTAGGAATTGAAGTTTCTTGAAATTAATTATAAACAAACATACGTGCGCACATCTCTTTTACTCTTTTACTTGTTTCAGTCATTTGACTGCGGCCATGCTGGAGCACCGCCTTTAGTCGAGCAAATCGACCCCAGGACTTATTCATGGGAAGCCTAGTTCTTATTCTATCGGTCTCTTTTGCCGAACCACTAGATTACGGGGACGTAAACACACCAGCATCGGTTGTCAAGCGATGTTGGGGGACAAACACAGACACACAAATACACACACACACACACACACACACACACACACACACACATATATATACATATACATATATACGTCGGGCTTCTTTCAGTTTCCGTCTACGAAATCCACTCACAAGGCTTTGGTTGGCCCGAGGCTATAGTAGAAGACACTTGCCCAAGGTGCCACGCAGTGGAACTGAACCCGGAACCATGTGGTTCGTAAGCAAGCTACTTACAACACAGCCACTCCTACACCTATATGCTTATCTATATATGCTTCTCACAGCATTTATATATTTTGATCTGTTTATATATATATTTAGTGTGAGTTGCTTTGTCCTAAGCCTAACATACAAGACATATAAAATGTATACTTTATCAAATAGTTGATATAACTCAACGTTCCACAGTAAATGTCACGTAAATACATATATAGGAGTATTTAGGCTCGCTACAGGAACCGTTACAAGTTTCTATATCGTGCCCTCAAAACTTTAAGTCGCATAGGGCCAAATCAAACCGTTTTAAATAATGATATAACTCCTACTAAATGTGTTGAGTTCCCCTTTCTTTAGTTTGTGCACTCACTTGTATATGTATGTGTATGTTTGTGTATATATGTGTGTGTGCGCGTGTGCATGAGTTTGTGTATGTGTGTGTTTGTGTACGTATGTGCGTGCTTTTTGTATTTATGTATTATAAAGCAGATGTTCACGTTCATGCCATTATCATCATCGTCATCACCACCATCATCACTATCATCTGCAGCAGCAGCAATAACACAAAGGCGTTCGATAAGCAGAGTTAGTGAACTGCCAATATTAACTTCATCGTTCATCCCTATCAGCTGGATAATTAGATTTAACGATCATTTCCTAGGAAAAATTAACTTAACAGTCCTCCCTATTCCCGAATTTTTGTTCTTTTATCATTACTATCATCACTACTGCTGTGGTTGCCACCGTAGAGTATGTGCTTGTTCTCGGTAATCCATGACCGAATCTCGCTTTCAATACACAGCTGAAGTGACAATTATTTTACTTGATGACATTGAGAAGTCATATATGAAATATAACGCCTTTGAGACTATTCAAATATATTGTAACATCTTTCTACATTCATTGTTCTCATGACACAAACATGGTGTTGTGCTTTGGGGATTGACATTTTGAAGGAAAAGTTGTTATCAGAGAATTAGTTATGTAGCGTTTTAAGACATTTCGAATATGATTACTATCAACAAATTTGTGACCCTATGTTTTCGGTGAAACGGATATTTAATCTGGTTTCAATTCCAATTTGTTACATTTTTCTCTTTCAGTGCTCATAAAATCCGAATTCCATTGTTTTACGAATCAGAGATACAATGGTAATATAAGAAATAAAATCGTTTTATTCTATTTCCTTGAGATTTAAACTAAAGTAATATTCGGTATAAGAGATAAAGCTGGTCGAGATGAAATTGTATTATGCGTGCGGATCAAAATGTCATCTCCTAACAATACTTAACATTTAATCACACATTCCAACTATCTATTTAATACATATAATACAGGACTATAGTTATATCCTATGACCTGTACGACACTATAAATATATAGTCGACTGAATGGACAAAATATATTATTATTAGTTATCTCACTGGCATGTTGCTGAAAATTTGGTAATTCTGACGGGAAATAAATGCTTTGAACTTTTAATCCAAAAAGGAAAGAAATCACTTAATTCAATAAGCAAAGCATTACGTTTCAGTAAAACATAAAAAAATTGGTTGATGTTGTCAGCTCGAATGTTTGTAGAGTTGTGACTGTAGAATATGTGTCAGGAAGTGGGATCTAGAAGATCTTGGTCTTGCGATGGAAGGAGTGAATTTTAGTGTGAATTCTAGGTGTAAATTTTTAGCAAGGACGACACTAGTAAGCAAAGAAGGTATACCTAATAAACTCAAGCAAGAGTGGTACACATTTTGCGCTTTCACCTTACAATGCCTCCATAAAATCTTAAAAAACTCAAAATATCATTAACGTAAAGGGAGTCCTAGAGTAGATTAAATGTACTATCAGCGATTTTGTGTAAGTGGAACCCTTGACCTAGACTTCGTTATCACAGAACAGTTAGAATTATTTGTTTTTATTTTACTGTTTGCATAAATAGGCTTAAAGCTACAAAATTAATCAGTGGCTGAATTAGAGATCGTTTAACTGTCACACTTGTTTTAATTGACATATATTTTAGTTAGAACCAGTGGCCTTATGTCCTTTCATGAAAAAGGCAACGTCTTACTCTGTAGCGAACTATATTAAGTTCACAACATAATACTTTTCCAGTAGAAAATGACAATGAATTCAAGTAAGTGGGTCGTCAAATATTATGTAGGCACCCCCCCCCCCCCTCCAAAAAAAAATCTCATGAAATCCACTACCTTAAGCATTTTACTCCGAAGTCGTTAATGAGTTACTGCATCATCATTGAAGACTTGGTGTACCTTATCTAAAGCAAATTAGATATCATCTTATGAAGAAATTCATTTCGCAATTGCGCTACTATATGATCGTCATCACTATGCAAAGCTTTAGGTAAAAGCTTCCAAACAAAACCTTGAGTCACCAAACCCTTGTGAATATTTGGTAGACAGAAACTGTATGGAATGGAGTGCTCCAGTTTTGGGGAGGCAGATTTAATCAAACACTATTTAAAACCACCATCTGAATCGTATGTTTCGCTACGCCTACTCTTGCAAGCACTTAAACCAAGCAGATCGCCGATTTGAGGATAATTTCCTTCTTTCTCAACTTCTTCACAACAGAAGCGGTGGCTCCGATAAAACTCCTCTCATGAAAAACTTCATGAAAAAACTTATTTCAGGAAATCATTTTAAAAAATCAGTCTTGCAGAATCCTGATCTTTTACAGCTCTAAATGTAATATAAGATGAGCTTAATCCTACAACCCAATGAAACATTGGATAGATCCTATGTACAACTATATGGCAATCAAACATACAACCAACCAACTCTCACTATTTCTTTTGGCATATTATCAATTTAGCCGTCGAAGTATTTTAGGGAGTGGTGCTTCTTGGTTAAAACATTTAATATAGATTAATGTAGGTTATGTTGCTATCAATAATTCCAAACAGATATGTAGATTTCGTGATTAAACTAAATGTCACAGTGGAATCGACAACCCTGAAAACAAAATCTATATCCTTTGTTAAGTTAACATTAACGCTTGCTTGAATGTGATTATCAATGATGCATCTGAAATCGATCAAAATTTCGTCAGATAACGCCTAAACTCTGAATAGATTTCGGAAGTTTCTGATTTAACGTTGCACATGTCACATGCTTCTTTAGTCCCATAATAACTCCACCATAAGACGAACTTGTGACTTCTAACTTGTACTGAGTGCTTTCTTCACTTTGGGTAACTATGAACGTCAGTATAGAAAAAACACATCATTACAATTACTTTCATTTTAATCATATTGAAACATTTCCATGAGTCATAGCAAATGTGTAAATGAAAAGGTGTTTAGGGGAAATTATTTTAGATTATTACGATGGCTTTGTTTTAATCTTAGGTAGTCATCTATGACACACAAGATTATGCCATCTATCATTGACTAATTATGCCTTGATTTAGATAAGCAATATTTTTTATACAATTTCAGCTCAACCCTCCAAGAAGTTTCAGTAACAATATATTGTTATAGCGATATATTACCTTGCAGTTCGAAACCTCCCGGGCGTTTCAAGTGGAATGAAAAAAAAAAACATGTTTTGTTGCAATTATACCGTTCAATAAAACGACTTACCCCCTGGTCAACCAGCAGCAATCAATTATGGGATTCTCATCATTTACATATGTCACTAACGCAATTAGCCGTCTTCTCTCTTTGCATTTTCGACCACTACTATAGTGATCTCTGTTCTTTAACTGGATATCATAGTAGCACATCTGCTGAGGCATTCAAAATTCAAACGTCTTTTATACTCTCTTCGCCCATACTATATCTATCACAATACTATATTCCATAGTAACTGTTATGCACTAACACCAACATCCTCATTATGTCAACACTCCGGAATCGTTCATCCAACTAAATATTTGGAAATATTCAGGAGGAAGTGTAATAAGTTCGATCTCACCGTTCCATGAGCACTCCCCATCTTTGAGATGCAACTAATATAAAAGTGAGTGATTGCAAAACCTTCCCCTCTTCCTATTTGCTCTCAACTATAATTTTCTTAGACTTAAAATATTCCAACACAGCGGCTTCTTAAAACAACTTAAGGACTTATATACAACCTTTTAAAAGATAGGGAATACAGGTAAACATGTCCTAAATTAACGATAAATTGATATGTCAATATGAAGAAAGTGTGATGTAAGTGTTACTTTCTGTTTGTGCCTAAGATCTGACATTTATACTTTTCACTGTTTGTTTATGTAATTCATTTATTCAATTATTTGTTCAGTTATTTGCTGATTTCTTACCTTCTGAATTATTTCTCGTCCTTGATGCCATATATGTCGGTATCAGGGGGCCTTCGAACCCCCCGTCGGCCCCCGAGTTCTCGTGAAGGTGTATCCCAGCCAGAGTAGCGAACTGCAAGAAGGGAAGTAAGCCACTGGTTACTGGGTGGGGTTGAATCGGTGGCAGCCCGACGAGGCAAACATCTTCTGCTTGCAGACGTCAGACACTCATGTTCAATTCATACAGTGCCGACTACATGTTGAAATTGCATATATATATTCTACTAAGCGTATGTGCACACCGAAGAACGTTAGAGATTGTTAAGTGACATACACATACACAGCTATAAACATGCATATAGCATTTTTTATTGTTATAATTTTTTGTTAAGCTTTCTATTTACGATTCATGCTTGTAAACGTTTAAAGCAGAATTAGTAAGATTAATAAAAGCATTAGCTAATACCATTGACATATTGAAGACGTGATAAAGACACAATAAACAGAAGCAACTAATATCAGTGATATTATCAGTAACATGGGCGTACGAAGAGTGTACAAGACAATACAGCATATATTAAATCTTTAGTGTGAAAACTTCTATAGTTATATATTTTCTCAGTTATTGTTGTCATCTATTTACGTGAATTTATATATATACATATATATATATATATATATATATATATATATATATATATATATATATGTGTGTGTGTGTGTGTGTGTGTGTGTGTGTGTGTGTGTGTGTGTATATGTATGTATGTATGTATGTATATATATATATATATATATATATATATATATATATATATATATATATATGTATATATATGTATATATATGTATATATATATGTATGTATATATATATATATATATATATATATATATATATATATATATATTAATGTATTTCATAAATACTTGAAAGCCACAATATGTAACGATGTAATGAGTAGACAACAAACTATTAAGAAGTTAAAACAAAGCATATTTGCTTTATATCTACCACATTTAGATGCTGGTACATAGACAAAACACAAAGGTAAGAGAAATATAAAATCCATTGACTCAACTTCAATATATTACTGTTACTTATTTTGTCAAATATAAGAGGGTGAAAGACAAAATGAATCGGGTTAGTAGATGAAAGGAGAGTCACAATACTCCGTTGGTAATTGACGTTTTTTTTATTCTTGTGGGACGAAAGGCAATGGAAAATGCGCTGATGTAAAAAATAACCGATATCGGAAAGTTCAATCGATAGAAATCTGGACAAAATTCTTTACACAATTTTAGCTACTTTGCCTTTAAGATCTGAGTTCATATCCCTCCGGTAGTAAATTTAGCTTTCGTATTCTAGGATCTATACACTAACTTCCTATCATGTTCCGGGATCAATTTAATTGACCGTTCACACCGCTAGAAGTTGAGTAAGTAATTGTCGGGGCAGAATAATCGATTGAACTGACTATAATAAATGGATGATACATATGCTATTTCTTGATCGGTTATTGATTGCAGTATCATTTGAACGCAGAACAGTTCTTTGTGTAACCAAACACGTAACAACATTTAGATTGGTTGTTTATTGTTAATGCTACTTAAGTGCCTTAATAAATTATTATTATTATTATTATTATTATTATTATTATTATTATTATTATTATTATTATTATTATTATTATTATTATTATCATTATTATTATACGTATACTTATTTAGGGAAAGGGAAACGTGTTTAGATAATTCTTCGACAGCTAATTTAATAACTGAAGTAGGATACCCAGGGATGATACATAATTCAGTACGTAATGTAAATCCAACCTCCATTAGAGTTGTGATGATGAACGATGGTGATGATGATGACTGAAAATGGTGCATTAAATATAATAAAAAACGTAAATAGAAATATATTTTTAAAAAACATACCAGGATTTAGAATATCGGTTCATACAGTCCAATATATACCCATATTTGACATAATCTACATTCTACGCAAGAATATCAATTCGCAAACCCACCTCAAACACAGATTTTCTACATAAACTCTTAGCTAATAAAATAGCACAACTCATACAGCACATGTTCCACACAAGAAACAAACGAAATGCTGAAGTAATACAAGAAACTAAACGTATCCCACAGTAAAAAAGTGAGAGAGAAAGAACAGACGTAACATACAAACATCACCCCGAAAGACAAATAATGCGAACGAACTAACGGCGAAATCTCTTACATAGTTGCTCACACTACTAGAAATAGCTACTTAACACATTATACCATACAATCTTAGAAGTGAATCGCTTTCGCAATGTGGTTCTGGGATCTTTGCATACAGGGAGAAAGATGGGATATTCATGAAAGGAATACTTTTGATAACAGGCTTCATTGAGTTCAACCACAACAACAACATGGTGATTCAATAAAATATTGCATGAAGCTGTTAACAATAATAATAATAATAATAATAATAATAATAATAATAATAATGATGATGATGATGATGATGATGATGATGATGATGATGATGATGATGTTGATGATGATAACCACCTCACCAGACATTAATATTGCCTGTGGTATCATTCAAAGTGACTCATTATCACCATTACTATTCTGCCTCGTTCTCTTCCCTTTATCCACGCAACTGAATAATGCTAACAGAGGATATAAGATCTTTGACTATAAAATTAATCATCTTCTCTATATGGATGATCTGAAACTGTTTGCTAAAAACGACAAAGAACCAAAAGGGCTCCTGAATACTGTCAACGAATTCAGCTTTGAGATAGGTATGGAATTCTGACTTGATAATAAATGTGCAAAAGCTACTTTTAAGGCAGGGAAGTTCATAAAGGCAGAAAACATAGAATTTGATACTACCACAGCTATTCGAAACCAAGACCAATCCGAAGTATACAAATATCTGGGAACCAATGAAGGTGATGGTATCCAGCACTCTAAAATGAAAAAGAAGACCCGCAAGGAATACTACCGAAGGAATACTACCAAGGGGTAAGAATGCAACCGCAAGGAATGCTACCGCAGGATGAGAATGGTCCTAAGCTCAGAAGTAAATGCTACTAACAAAATTATTGTGACCAATTCTTTGGTCATACCAGTAACCACATATAGCTTCAGTACCATTAAGCGGAGTCTCACTGACATGCAGAATATGGATACATAGATCCGTAAAACAAAATCCTAACAATGGCTGTGAATCTCAGGACTGACAGCAGAAACTGAAGGATTTTTAATTGTAGCAAAAGATTGAAGCCTTCCGACCAGAAATCACCAAAACCACGTTATGAAAAGAAATACAAGTAACTGCAGAATATGTGGTGATGGAGAAGAAACAATAAATCGTATTGTCTCTGGCTGCCCAGTGCTGGGTAAGAAGGAATATTTTCACAGACACGACAGTGTTGGGACCTGTATACAGTGGAAGCTATGCCAACGTTATGGAATAACAACAGAAACATAGATGATATAGACACAACCCAGAAAATGGGAAAGCAACCATACACTAGGATATGTCAATACACACAATACTGCTTGGAACTGCTCGAATACTCCGGAAAGTGCTCGAAAAATAAGAGGTGTAGTGAACAGCTGATACAGTAGAACATCTCCAGCGTTAGGAGCTATGCAAAAGCAATAATAACTTTATACAGTTACATAAAAATAAAGCTACAGGCATCAAATGCGCAGCTGTCCCAGAAATGATTATTTAGTTATAATATTCTCAACGAGGCACATACTGAATTAGCAAAAGATAGACAAGAAAATAGAAAAATAGGATTTACATCAGCCACAATACGAAGAGATTATATTTACCACATATACCGGGTAAAATTGATGATGAGGCTTCTGAAACTAGACAATTAATACAAAATATCTACTGTAGAACTAGAAAAAGGCGCCCAGTAAAGAATAATTAATATAAGTATCTAAGAAGTACGAAAAAACACACAAAAAAACACCTTAAGGAAGATGAAAATATAGACTGATGCAGTAGACATTTGTGATGTGAAACAAAATAAATTTAAAAAAAAACAAATAATTATGGTGAAAGTAGAGCAATAGAATGTCATGCTAACATGATGAAAAGCGCTCCTACATGGCCAATATCTAGGAGAGGGGTTATATAAAAGTTAAGTAGAGAAATACTTCAGAATCGGCTGATTAGTGCAATGCTCAAAATAAATAACCAAATCATTTCCATTAGAAACAACTAAAAGTATTTAATGAAACAGAATGCAATAAACAGGAAATAATAAAGTAGATGTCAACATATTTAATAAAGTAAGCTATGAAATTTTAATGAAGCACACTTCAACTGTCGTGATGAGAGGAAGACACTCTCTTAATGATCAAATCCAGACACCCGGATTTTGAATTAAGATTAAATTGAAATAATCGACGTTGGAGAGTGAAATAACTCTGGACATGTTCTTACATTATTAGACTTAGTAACAGTCTATTTC
Source organism: Octopus bimaculoides (assembly GCF_046866305.1). Taxonomy (NCBI): domain Eukaryota; kingdom Metazoa; phylum Mollusca; class Cephalopoda; order Octopoda; family Octopodidae; genus Octopus; species Octopus bimaculoides. The sequence continues at coordinate 20,371,180 of NC_142930.1, read as the reverse complement.
TGCTAAATCTGAGACGACTTATGAAATATAGAGGATTAAAATTAATTGAAAATAGAATACGGAGGGGAAGGACTTTTATCAATGGAAGTTGAAAGAAAGAATTAACGCATTGTTTGTAGTTCTCTTATAATTAGTAAACGAGAATACTCTGCAGGAATTATCACAGCTGGAAACTTCGTCCATGGACATTACACCAGCATTATAAAATTCTGACAGTCTGTTCATCGTATAAAGAAATATAAGCCTCTGATAATGGAAAGCTGATCATACTCTGGGATATGGCAATCAATAGATGTGGAGATTAAAGAAAACGTGTAGAATTTTTTCAAAAACTATTGGGAAAAGAAATGCCTCCTCATCGAAGGATCTTCCTCAATAGACAATAATATATTACAGACAGTAATAGAGAAATTATCCAGACACAAAGATTTAGAAACAGAGATCACGAAAATGTTGGAATTTTATACAAAAACATACCTTATCGTAGTATGTGGTTAGAAGATTTGGAAATGATTAAAAGAAGGCGCAGAAATATATGTGCCTTTACGTTCCAGTAACCTAATATTCCGGAAAAGGAAGATGCCGAACTTAAAACTACAGTAAGAGTCAATATGGATAATCATATCCTTAAGACTGTGCCACAGCATGGCCTCTATTAGATGACTAACGTTCCTGAAAAGGAAGACACCAAAAATAAAACTACAGTAAGAGTCGATTTGAATTATTAAAGCCTTAAGACTGTGCCACAGTATGGCCACTTTTAGATGACTGAAACACCTAAAAAAGTTAAAGAATAAAAGAAGATAAGTTCTACACAGTCTCTGCTTCATATAATGTAACCCAAACAACAGGCAATCGTCACCATCAACACTAAGTATAACACGTACAGAAACTGCTCACCAATCCATATGACTGACCCTTTTGCAGTACTGCAATCCAATTAAACATAAAAATAAAACTTTAAACAACAATACAACCAACGTCCGTAACAAAGCAGAGTTGGTGTAACATTAATATGACGCCACAGCGAATGAGTTAATCTCCCTCGACGTTATTCGACATCCAGATTAACTTCACGAAATTAACTTCACGCAATGTAAGACATAAGCTCCGGACCAGCTGAGAAGAAAGTATTGATTAAAGAATTGTAAAAGTGAGTTGAAGCCATTTCATTTCACCTAATAATATTTCCAAATCGGAGATGTTTTCAATACACCCCTTCACAGAAATTAATTTTTGCTTTTACTACAAAAGATCTATTGATATTGGGAGTGACTTATATATCACATCAAAATTTCCAACAGGGTATAACAAGAATCCTTTCAGAACCTAAATGAGGTAGCGACACATTTTTGATTTGTATCTCTTGTATTCCTACTGAGTCTTAATTCACAAATACCATTGAAGAATTTATGAAGCCAATAGAGTTTCATTTCCTATTCACTATAAAAATTGACACCTTTTGGCAAAGAAATAAAACAAAATTTCATATAAATATATCACAAATAGAAAAAGAAAATAAAACATTGTTATAAAAGGAAAAATTGTGTATCTTTCTAACAATGTCTGAGATTCACAATTATTGTAATTCCAAGATGGTAATTACATGACAAATAATACCCAGTTATTAGTGATTGAAAGAATAGTAATAATCGAAACAGTGTTACACTCAAATTGAGAGAAATTGCATAATTAGTTCGTATTGTTAAAAACAGTAGGAATTGTTCCGATTTGGGTATAATTCATTTCGTTACATATTGTTATTTACGAAACGAAGAGAAAACGAAAAGAGGAAGAAAGAAAAGAACTGATGCTGCCAGAAGTTAGACTCACATCTTTTCCTACGCACACATTTGTTTTTAATATACATAAATATGTGTGTGTGTGTGTGTGTGTGTGTGTGTGTGCATGTGTGTGAGACGTGCGTGTGTTCGCGCGCATGTGTGTGAGTACATACTTATAATACCTGTGTGTTTATATATGTACGTGTGTGTGTATTTATATGTATATACATATATTCGTGTGTATATCTGTATGTATATATGTATGAATATATATATATATATATATATATATATATATATATATATGTATATATATATATATATATATATATATATATATATATATATATATATATATATATATATATATATATATATATATATATATATATATATATATATATATATATATATATATGTATGTATATATATATATATATATATATATATATATATATATATATATATATAGTGATATATATATATGATAGTGGATTTTCATCGATGAGTTCTTAAACATTGGTTATTTTCCCTAAAACTATATATATATATATATATATATATATACATATATACACATCTCTCTCTATTCATATGTATGCATATATATATATGTATATATATATATGCAGATCGAGGTGAGAGGGATAACTTCCCTTGGCAAACAGGACACAGTCGTGTGTCGATAAGCCAGCTGGAGGAGATGTCCTCCTGGGGCTAAAAGCAACAGTAACATCCACCCCTAGGGGTCAGCCACACTTAAGTGGCAATATACTACACTTTATCGTGCAGTTACTGTTAATACTTCATTTAGAGAATTAACATTGCTTATTTTCACCTTTTCGATATCAGTGAAGAATTTCACTGGAAAAGAAGATATAAGATTGCCAGGTTTTTGTCTCTCTCACCAAGGTCAGCAGCTATCGGACGCCGACGAAGGGAAATAACCCTGAAATCCGGATACGTTCGTGCTGCAGATCGAGGTGAGAGGGATAACTTCCCTTGGCAAACAGGACACAGTCGTGTGTCGATAAGCCAGCTGGAGGAGATGTCCTCCTGGGGCTAAAAGCAACAGTGACATCCACCCCTAGGGGTCAGCCACACTTAAGTGGCAATATACTACACTATATATCTATATATATATATATATATATATATATATATTATGTATACGACTATTTCAATGTACATATGTCTGAGGAACATGTCTTTATGTGCCAATGCTTGTGGTATGTTTCTGTATATGTGTATGAGGTGTGTGTGTGTATGTGTGTGTGTGTGTGTGTGTGTGTGTGTGTGTGTGTGCGTGCGTGTGTGTCTGTATGTGCATGTTCGTGAATGTGTATGTCTACGAAATATTGCGTGATACCGTTATTTAAGTACTATGAATCAGTCATGTTTAGCAACCTTATTGAATTATTCAACGAAATATCTTACTCTTTTTGAAAAAAAAAAATTACAACAAAAATAGCAGGAATAATTGAATGTTGCTGGCGATTCTAGATCTTCTAGATCTTTCTTCTGATAGGTATGGAATTTAGTTTATGGATTAGCTATCTGATATTGTCTGATAAATGATTAATGACCCTCTTCCCGACATTTTTTTATCGTTTGTGGAATCGGAAAGTTCTTGCTAGTGGAATCGGGAAAAAAATTGTGCCAGAATAATGTCTCCGTAGTGAATGCTTCTCATCAAGTCTCTGGTCATGGTGTGTTACGCTCACACTTTAGCTAAATCTGAATAGCTGTAAAGAGGTCCTAAGAATTCATACATGCAGAAACTTCTCATCGTGACTAGCAATCTTAACACATTGCAAATCATACCCTTTCACGAGTCCGAAGACCAAGTTTTATAGGAAATTTATTAGAGAGGTATAGGGGAAGTAAAGTATCACTGTTTACACTTTCCTTATTTCCACAACTACTAATCAAAAAGCTAATTCAAACTGGGTGGGATTTAAAACGTAATTAAAGATGACTGATAGCAAATACATTTCAAGATACAATCGGCATTGTACAATCTCTACCAGTTCAGTAACATCTGATAGAGTTATATAAGGACACGTGTTTGGGCAGCTCAGAGTAATAATACACCCATTTGTGTCATAGCGTCAGAAAAAGAAAAAAATCTGAGCTGTATATGTGTGTGTGTGTGTGTGTGTGTGTGTGTGTGTGAGTGTGTGTGTGTGCGCGTGTGTGTGTGTGTATGTGTGTGTGTGCGTGCGTGTGTTCATTGATAGTCCCCAGTACCTACAAACACTACAGGAACGCACATACACTCACATATACAAACATTCTCTTCTTTTACTTGGTTCAGGAGATTACAGCTATAGGCTTGATGAGCATACGTTTACACATTGTTATATATACATACCTCGATACATGCATACATACATACAAAAATATAGATACAAGCCATCATTGGAAATGGCACAATACCTAAAACTTTCAAAAAGTTTAACATAAGTATTTATGCACATGTCTAGACTTGCAAATTTATGTATGAATATATATATACTTACGACAAAATATACAGATTTGCATATATATATATTAAGACCCAATACTTGCACACATACACACAACCACGCATAAGTACCCTGCTGCTGTTGAAATTCCAGTGACGGAGCCTGGGATCTAAGTTACAAACCGGTATTTTCTCCAATAGCAAGAATTCTAGAAATTGAGCTTAACACAGCCAAACACGCATGCTAGCTGACAAGGCGTTTGTGAGATAATGTTTTAAGGGTCGGCAGCTTGGCACGAAATATTTAAACAATTTTATAAGAACCTTAAAATGATATATGTAACGGGTACTTTACACCAAAGAAAAAATTACATACGAGATAGCACACGCATATAAAAACACATAAAGGCAATAATAATTATTATTATTATTACTATCATCGAGTGAGGGAGGGGTGCATGCCATGAAAGTGACACTGGGGTAAAATATACGAAGCTTCGTATAGCCATTATGACTACCCGTCTGATAAGGGTACACCAGGCACATGCATCACAACCATATGTGCGCGACATGGTGATCTCATATCAAGATAAACAGCGCATGACCTTGCAGGTGGGGTTCAGTTAGAATTTTCATCAGGTCGAGTACCCCATCCTGCTCAAAAGGTCCCTGAATAAGGGTTGTTTAAGGATGTTCAACGAAACACCCATGTTCCTAGAGGTGAATTATTCAAACCCCAAAGAATTCCTCTCAACACATGGTTACGATGCTTCCCCACTACTTCTGCTCGTGATCAGAGATGCACATATCGCCAGTCTCTAAGGGATATGCTCAACTGGTTATTGTCAAGCAAGTGACAAGTAAATCTGTGGTATTGATTAGAATATTTGCTGTAGCACATTTTTTTATACTAAGACAAAACATATACATGATGACACTTCCAATCAGTTGAGGTTAGAAGCTATGAGAGCCAGTGGTTGGTACGCATCATCATCATCATCATCATCATCATCATCATCATCATCATTATTATTATTATTATTATTGTTCAGTAGTTTTATTTTTATAACGTGCTTTCACTTCACTACCAAGCGCAGCTCTGTGCGCCTTGGGTATGTGCTGTGGTTTGCTGTGGTGCTCTTATGGTTACTGTATTGAAAGTGTTTTGCGTAGAATGTGTGCAGTACCCAGCAGTGCAATTTTCTGTATGTTATATATATGTGTAAGTCCTGGTGTTTTTGTTATGTATTTGTCTGAATATTTTTTTATTATACCTAAGGCACCTACTATGATAGGAATTGTTTCTGATTTTAGATTCCACATTCGAGTTATCTCTATTTCCCGGTCTTTGTATTTTCAAAGTTGTTGTTGTTGTTGTTGTTGTTGTTGTTGTTGTTGTTGTTGTTGTTGTTGTTGTTGTTGTTGTTGTTGTTGTTGTTGTTGTTGTTGTTGTTGTTGTTGTTGTTGTTGTTATTATTATTATTATTATTATTATTATTATTATTATTATTATTATTATTATTATTATTATTATTATTATTATTATTAAGGCAGTGAACTGGCAGAATCGTTAGCACGCCGGGATAAATGCTTAGCGGTATTTCGCCTGTCTGTACGTTCTGAGTTCAAATTCCGCCGAAGTCTACGTTGCCTTTCATCCTCTCGGTGTCCATAAAAAGTACCAAAATTCCAGGCTTTGTGCCTATAGTAGAAAGGATTATTATTGTTGTTGTTGTTGTTGTTGGTGGTGGTGGTGGTGGTTTATTTGACATTATTGTTGTTGCTGTTGTTTTCTTTTTTGCGATAAACAGACACCTTTAAGAAAAATCCCGACACGTGGAATAGTGCCAATTCACTTGGGATTATTTTCGCAACAAATGATTTTAAGACATTTCACTGCCTATTGCATTTCCTAAGGATGAAACATAATTGTTTCCCTCGGGTATCTTTTCTATTTCATAATATTATAATTATTATTTACTCATGATTTAATATGGCTTTTTCCAGTGGGTTGGGAAGTGGTACAAACCACTAATGTGGTAGCAAAGGATACTACCAGCAAATACTTTGTTGTAAAAGATTCCAAAGATTAGTTAAGAATAGAGATATAAAGGAGAGCAAGAGGGAAAATGTATTACAATTGAAACTGCAAAGTAGGGAACTCCGACATGAAATGAAAAATCGTAGCCATGGGTTTTTAATAGCAAAATTGTAAACGGATTAGCAAATACAATAATACTTTAATATCAGAAAAATGTTAAGTTTCGCTCTATAACAAGGCGGTAAATTTGAATATATGTGGTGGTAGGGGTATCTATTGAATGCCTCAGTTATGAAAAGGAAAGTCGACCCGAAG
>NC_142930.1:20334573-20357073 GCF_046866305.1 Octopus bimaculoides | reverse complement strand
ATTTCGTAGTCCAAAGGCGGTGAGCTAGCAGAAACGTTAGCATGCCGGGAGAAATGCTTAGTGGTATTTCGTTTGTCTTTACGTTCTGAGTTCAAATTCCGCCGAGGTCAACTTTGTCTTTCATCCTTTCAGGGTCGATAAATTAAGTACCAGTTGTGTACTGGGGTCGATGTAATCGACTTAATCCCCTCCTTCAAGCTACCCTAGTGGTAAAAATTATTATTGTTGTTGTTATTATTATTATTATTATTATTATTATTATTATTTGGAGAGCTGACAGAATCATTAGTTTGCCGCACAAAATCCTTGGCGGTATTTCGTCGGGCTCTACCTTTCATCCTTTCGGTGTGGATAAAACAAGAATCAACTGAACACTGCGGTCCATGTAATCGACTCTTCTCTCCCCCAAAATTGCTGCCGTTATGAAAAAATTTGAAACTATTATTATTATTATTTTTATTATTATTATTATTATTAGTAGTAGTAGTAGTAGTAGTAGTTGTTGTTGTTGTTGTAACAGCAGCAGCAACATGATGCTTACAAAATTTTCGTGAAAATTTATTTGGAGTATCATCAGAAGGAATCAAGATGTCTATCGAAATACTTTTGTTATTGCTTTTGGTACTTATATTTGGTCAGTTTGTTGGGATCTTACCAGTTTGGACAGGTTTATCCCAGGTGGCCGATTTCATATATAGTGGTGTTTGATGCATATTTATACAACTTATACATTTGCTTCTCGATAAACTGACCGATGGGCATAGCTACCGACTCGATCATGACTGAATATACTTGGTTTTCCCCAAAACAGAGAAAACTGGAAACAATGTAATCCTTTGTACTGAGAGCTCGTCGTTTTGTACTGATTGTTCAGTGGTCAACTTGATGTCAGCATGTTTTACATTATTAAATATCAGTAATCTTCTGTGGCTGATTTTACAGAACTTCTGAGCTGCGTTTAGTTATAACTCTTGATAACTTCCATATTGAAGAATCTTTGAATTCTTGGCTTTAAACTGGTTTTCCTCTCCATATTTTCTTCGGTATATTTTGCAAATCTTTTTCTGATTTTCTCTTCTGGTTTTTAAACTTCTAGGTTGTGTTTCAATATATAAATCTTTATTCTTCTGTGTCGTTTTTTAAATTTCTTCTTTCATATAGAGAGACACGTTTCTTTTTGTTTTACACATTTCTCCTTCTTACGCACCAATTTCTTTTTGTCTCGCTTTTAAGTGTTTCAAAATGTGTTATTTTGTAGGAGTCTCTATTAGTATCAGACCCTGTTAGCCTGTGTACAGAGCTGATACACTTTACCTTTGTTGGCAGTGGTGTGGTGGCCTCCGAGCGCTGTTAGGAGATTGACTTTCTGACTTTATACTCGCTTTCCAATTTATTTTATTGAAACAGTATTTTATAACTAAGATCGTTAATGTAATTATACAGATTAACTTACTTTAAGGATTTAGTTCAATTTTTAATGTTAATCTAACATCTTCTTTACTAATTATTCTTTACTAAGTATTCTTTACTAATTCTTCTTTTTCATTTCACTGTGAAGCATCTTATCAATTCGATCTATTCCTAGTCATTAGTATTGATGTTTCTGAAGTAACTTCGGATTTTGATTTCCATATCTAATTGAATGCTTTCAATTTTAGTAAATTTGCATCTTATTGTAGCTTTGGCACATCTTCATTCTATAAACTGACTGAATTTTTAAACAATCTTTTGCAGATTTTCTAACAAGGTATTATAAATACTCTGCTTTTTTAAAATCACCCATTTAAAAGAGAACATTAAAGTTTAACTGTAGCTTCTAAATCCAATTTGCTACACGCGTCAGAATTAGGTAAGACAGTAAAAGTGATACAAGTCGTACTGGGAGATTTCATTTTTTATGAGTATATGGCCTGTTTTGATTATCTGCAGTTGTAGTAATTAGTTAGATTCTTATTGCTGTTGTTGTTGATATAATTATTATTGTTCAGTAGTTTTATTTTTATAACGTGCTTTCACTTCACTACCGAGCGCAGCTCTGTGCGCCTTGGGTATGTGCTGTGGTTTGCTGTGGTGCTCTTATGTTTACTGTATTGAAAGTGTTTTGCGTAGAATGTGTGCAGTACCCAGTAGTGCAATTTTCTGTGTGTTGTATATATTTGTAAGTCCTGGTGTTTTTGTTACGTATTTGTCTGAATATTTTTTTATTATACCTAAGGCACCTACTATGATAGGAATTGTTTCTGTTTTTAGATTCCACATTCAAGTTATCTCTATTACCAGGTCTTTGTATTTTGACAGTTTTTCCATTTCTTTTAGAGAAACGTTGTCATCTGCTGGTATTGATACATCAATTAGAAAGCATTTTTTTTCTTCATGATCTTTGACAACTATATCTGGTCTATTTGCCTTAATTTCTCTATCTGTGTGTATTGGCATATCCCAGAGTATGGTTGCTTTCTCGTTTTCTGTGACCTTTTCTGGCGTGTGTTTATACCATCTTTTTTCTGTTGTTATTCCATAGTGTTGGCATAGCTTCCAATATGTATAGGTCCCAGCTCTGTCGTGTCTGTGAATATATTCCTTCTTAGCCAGGACTGGGCAGCCAGAGATAATATGATTTATTGTTTCTTGTCGATCTCCACATATTCTACAGTTACTGGTTATATTTCTTTTCATTATGTGTTTTTGGTAATTTCTGGTGGGGAGGCTTTGGTCTTGTGCATCAATTAAACATCCTTCAGTCTCTGCTTTGAGTCCTGAGCTTCTCAGCCATTGCTGGGATTTTTCTCTGTCTATTTCTTTCGCATTTAGTTTAGCCCAGTATTTACCATGTAGGGGCTTTTCTTGCCATCGTTTTATCATGGTTCGTTGCTGTTCTAGTTTTAGTTTGGATTTCATTTGTTTTATAGCTTTTGTTGCTTCTTCTTCTTCTTCTTCTTCTTCTTCTTCTTCTTCTTCTTCTTCTTCTTCTTCTTCTTCTTCTTCTTCTTCTTCTTCTTCTTCTTCTTCTTCTTCTTCTTCTTCGTATTTGTTAGGTAGATTGATTTCTTGTTTGTATTTGTCAGCTTCCTTAAATACTGAAAACAGCTTTTTGTTTTGCTCGTGTTTTGTGGCTATTTGTATTAGTTTCCCTTGCTTTTGGAGTAGGTATTTTTGCAGTCCTATGGTGGTTATTTTATAATAGTTTTCTAGCTGTATAAGACCCCTGCCACCTTCTGTGCGTTGTATATATAGCCTTTCTATGTCAGATTTTGGGTGGTGCATCCTATATCCTGTCATTATTTTTCTTGTTTTCCTGTTTATTTTACATAGTTCGTTTAGTGTCCAGTTAAGGATGTTGTAGCTGTAGCTTATAACTGGGACAGCTAAAGTGTTGATACCCATTATCTTGTTTTTAGCATTGAGCTCTGTTTTAGTATTGATCTAACTCGTCTATAGTACTCTTTATTTTTTCTTTCATTCGTGTATGTTGTATCCTATCTAGTTCATTGACTCCTAAATACTTGTATGGTTGGCTTTCGTCTAGTTCTCTTATTTCATTGGCTTTATCTAGTGTTATATTGCTGCTTTTAACTAATTTTCCTCTTTTCAGGGTTGCTTTGGCACATTTTTCTAATCCGAATTTCATATCTATTTCCTTGGTAAAGCCGTGTACTGTCTGTAGTAGTGTTTCTAGCTCTTTGTCGTTTTTAGCATATAATTTTAGGTCATCCATATATAGAAGGTGGGTGACTGTTTTTCCGTAGCATTTGTAACCGCATCCAGTTCTATTTAGCAATTCTGTTAAAGGTGTGAGTGCCAGGCAGAACAGGAGTGGAGAGAGCGTGTCTTCCTGGAATATTCCTCTTCTAATGGGGCTGGCTTTCGTTTTCACAAGTCCCTCTTTTGTTTCGAGCTGTAGCACTGTTTGCCATTTGTTCATTGAGTGCCCTATGTATTTTATAATAATTGGTGTCACCTTGTTTATGGCTAGCGTTTCCAGAATCCACGTGTGGGGAACACTGTCGAAGGCCTTTTGGTTGTCCACCCAGGCCAAGCTGAGGCCTTTCTTCTTTCTGCGGCTGTCTTCTGTTATGGCTTTATTGATCAATAATTGATCTTTACAGCCGTATGAGCCCTTGCAGCATCCCTTCTGCTCTTCGAGAAACAGGTTGTTATTTTCCAGGTGTTTACTCAATCTCTGCGATATTATTGCAGTAAAGGCTTTGTAGATCGTAGGGAGACAGGTTATAGGTCTATAGTTTTGTGGTTTCTCCGTTTCCGTGGATTTGGGGATTAAGATGGTTTTCTCTTTTGTGAGCCATTCAGGCATTGTCTCTGGATCTGCTAGTATGTTGTTAAAGTTTTCTGCCAGCTTTTTATGCATTCCTGGCAGGTGTTTTAACCAGAAATTGGGGATCTTGTTGTGTCCAGGTGCCTTCCAGTTGCTTAGTCTTTGCAGTGTCTGGGTGACCTCTTCAGTTGATATAGGGGCCCAGAGTTGCTCAGGTGCTAAGTTCGTTGTTTTAATGGTCCTTTTCTGGGGTTGTTGCTTCACCGACCATATTTGTTTCCAGAATTTCTCTAGTTCTTCTGCTCTTGGTGCTGCAGTAATGTCTATTTTATTTTTACCCAGTTCTTGGTAGAGTTTTTTGGGGTTGGATTTGAACTGTTTGTTTTGTTCAAAGAAACGTTGGCGTTTCTCATACCGGCGGATCCTTTGTGCTTTGGCAAGGATGTCTTGCTTTAGTTTTTCTGTTGCCTCAGGTAAGTCTTTTTCTGTAATGCTGTATTTGTACAGTATTTTTGTTTTCTTCTTGTTACTTAGTTGTGTTTTTTTAATTTTCTTCTTGTTACTTAGTTGTGTTTTTGTTTTCTTTTTGTTACTTAGTTGTGTTTTATTATTATTATTATTATTATTATTATTATTATTATTATTATTATTATTATTATTATTATTATTGAGTGAGAGAGCAGTGCATGCCATCAAAATGACACTGGGGTAAAATATACGAAGCCCAGTATACCCATCATGACTACCCATCTGATAAGGGTACACCAGGCAAATGCATCACAACCATATGTGCGCGACATGGTGATTTCATATGAAGACAAACAGCGCATGACCTCACAGGTGGGGCCCAGTTAGAATTTTCTTCAGGGCGAGTAGCCCATCCTGCTGAAAAGGTCCTTGAATAAGGTTTGTTTAAGGATGTTGAGCAAAACACCCGTTTCCAAAGGTGAATAATTCAAACCCCAAAGAATTTCCCTCAACACATGGCTATAATGCTCCTCACTACTACTGTTCGTGATCAGAGATGCACATATCATCAGCCACTAAAAGACATACTCAACTGGTTAAGGTCAAACAACTGACAAGCGAATCTGTGGTATTAAGCAGAATATTTGCTGTAGCCCATATTTTATGAGTATATAGCTTGTTTTGATTATCTGCACTTGTAGTAATTAGTTAAATTCTGCACCTATAACTATAGGGATACATTCTACTCGCACTTTCCATGACCTCTGTAAGTCAATGATTCGGGATGCCTGCCGAAGATTTTCATTGCTCCGTAAGTTTTAGCACAAATTGTTCATTTCCCTCTTCAGATTTTATTGTCGTGCATTTTTGTTATCACTTTTGCTGTAGAAACAGTCTCTACAGCAAGGGATAGTTTGGCCCCGCGTTTTGACCTGTAAGATATTGGAGTATTGTGTGGGAGGTGTATATCTTCATCCCAAGGTATATGGCCCAGCGAGTGAATCGGTGAGGGTGATGGACATGTCGATAGAATTAGTAGTTAGTTGTAGATGTTTTGTGTTGTTAAGAAGAAGTAGACATATTAATCCTTCCTGGAACTGAGAAAACTATGTAAGAATACTGGTTCCGGATAGCTATCGAATCCTCGATAAAAACTGAATCAGAACTTCTGGAAAGTATTCCTGATTTGATTTAGCTACAAAATCACGCAGTTATTTGTGTTAATGGAAGGGCAAACGTCTAAGTGCCAATCTGCACAGAAGAGTGGTTAAATCAGGAAAGATATGGTCTGCAACCAATCACATAACTCCAGCAGCAAAAACTACGAAAGCGAAAGGAAGGAGTAACCGAAATATGACAATACCACTGTCACCATCACCAATATTTCCAGCAAAGATCGTGAGACGGTTGCAGGTGATGGAACCTTTGCGATTACAATTAGTGGCCTTTTTATTCACACTACCATTTATCTGTCGAGTAACATCAATTCTGCTGCCACGAAAGAGGAACACTTTACCCACTTCACCTACAACGAAAATTACAGCCGCCAGCAACATAAATTAGTAGAGGGAACTACCCTTCAAACAACATAAACATTTTCATATACATTCTTCTACCTTTCTTCTGACTCTTCTCTCTCCGGCTCTGTCAAACAATAACAACGAGAATAATGGAGTATAGCAATACCTCATGAAGGTGGAAATGGAATAAGAAGCAACAAGCGCGAAAACATGAGTGGCGATGTGCGTCGATACATCAAACCCCTACATAACAGTAATTGACAAAAAGAACAGTAAAACCTGAAAAGTACACAATAATGATAATTATAATAATAAATTCTCAAGCACTAAAAGAGCCGCAGCAAAATGAAAACAAAGAAAGACATACTGTAAAACCTCAGCTACAATGAAAATATCAATAAAAGTAAAAGTGAGGAACATAGACATCCCAAGAATCATAGCAAAAACTAAGACGTAATAAATAATATCAAATCCGCAACCAAAACAACAGCATGCAACAATATAAATTGAAAGAAAAAGAAAAACTCAAACAAGAACAAGAATAAATAGCAGTGTACACAGAGAGAAAATTTTTAACCGCAACTCTGCAAGACAGAAGAAAGCTGAGGTGCTGTGGGACGTGGGAAAAACCCAACTATAACATACAAAGGAAAGTAGTGGAACGTCTTCGAAAAGTCAGTCTCGATAATTATCTTTAAAACGCAACAACCGACATCTCCTGGCAAGAGCAGCGTCGGATATCTAAAACCATTCACCAAACTCGTTCGCAAGTAGGCTATGGAAACTTCCAGAAAGTATGTTAATGCATATTTTCGTATGCCTATAAGTACCTATGAGGGGTTCCTTTGAGATTTATTTAAGTTCTACTAAATGAAGTTTAAGCTGTTTTGTTAACAATATGACAAGACTTTTTGAGTTAAGTTAGTTTCCGGGTCTTGGAAAAAACAAATGTTTGATTTAGTGTGTGCTTATATGTACCTGCACTTACGTACTATGTACTAGTCTCTTTAGTAGGCATTTGTGCGTGCGCGCATGCGCATAATTACTTTTAATTTATGTGTGCATATACTCATTGAAAGAATCTTAAAAGGAAGATTCCTTGGAACGTCATACAAATTTTTATTGTGTCACTAATATGAATATAGATTCCTTGGGTCTTTCTAAGAAAACCTTAGCATTTCTGTTTTTTTTTGTACAAATTTGCAGTTAAATAACCATATACCCCTATATTGATAGATGCAAATAAAAGTCAGTAACCAGGTACAAGAGCTGTGGGTTCAGCATTGGTTAACCAAAAATGTTCCTGAAATGTTCATGGTACGTTCAGAATTGGGTAGTTGACCACTATAACGATGCGCAACTTTTGTTCTCTGTCCCACAGAACAATTACCAGGTCTACTTTTATTGAAATATTCCACTAATATTCTTTGTTTCTAAAGGTTTACACACATTCTAGTGTTAACATGTTTTTGATGCATCCCCAAGGGCAGTGTATTCTGCGGCTAGAATTGTAAGTAGATTTTGCCAATATATTATGCTTCAAGGGTAGGTAAATGGATGTATGTACGCGCGTATACACACACACATACACACATTCACTAACGTATTTACTGAATGGAAAATTAAGTTTTACTCCACTGCTTTTCCAAATTGAACGATTGACTTTTTCATCAACACTATACCTTATTGCTAAATACGGAAATCGGAGTAGCGATAAAACGACGCTTCGACTTGCAGTTAATGGATAAATTTAATTCTATCTGTATTAAGCACGCTCAACACACGCCTAGACACAAATACACACACATACACACACACCTATACCCAGAGAGATAGACTGATCGGAAGATAGACAGATCGGAAGATAGACTGATCGGAAGATAGACACACACACACACACACACACACACACACATGTATATAAGCATAAATATTTGCGCATCTGTAAATATACATTTGCATGTGTCTGCGTGTGTGTACATATATGTATGTATGAATGTATGTATGTATGTATGTATGTAAACCTGTTCATTCAGACATTTTGCAACACACAACACACATATTTATGCATAGCATCTATACAGCATATGGTTTATTTATACGTACAATAAAACTATTAGAAAAAATAACCTTCAGATACATATGCATACTCACACATATACAGCCTCACTGCACTCATGACTATACATATTCACACACATATTCATTTAGTCAGAGATGGAAATGTAAACTAAAACAAGAAATACTAAGAGATAGCCTCCCCAAGAATCCACTCAGTATAATATGATTAACTTTGAATGCAACATTCCTATATTAAATGGAAGTAATAAGCTCACCATACATTATAACTGGCACTGATGATAATAAAAATAGGACGTTATCAAACATTGCATCGTAATTTTCAAAGAGTGAGCTGGTAGCGCAACTTAGGTTTCTGACTGATTGTTTTCGTGTGGTCATTGATTTTTGGTTCTAAACAAAAACACTTTCCTAATAACTATTTATCTCTCTCCCTCTCTATTTCCTCTCTCTCTCTCTCTCTCTCTTTCTCTCTTTCTCTCTTATTGTTGCCACACTTTAGATCTAATTACTCTTAAAGGTTTCTCGTTCAAAGAATCCGATATGTTTTTATGTAATTTCATCTAAAATGTTTAGCCACAGAGCAGGAAATGAGAATTTGTTTTTTCCTCATATATTGTAATCATGACAATATAAAAAAGGTGAACACACACACACACACACACACACACACACACACACACACACACACACACACACACACACACACACACACACACATACACACATACACATGTAACTTCATTTATATATCTATATATATATATATATATATATATATATATATATATATATATACGTTTTGCTTTAGTATTATTGTTATTTTATTTCTTTTGATATGTTTATTAATATATATACAATATTGTACTGCAGTTCATAATGGGGTTGGAGTAATTGGTAGTTGATAGCTGTTGTTTAATATGATCGTTATAAATAACTGGAAGGAGAGCAAAGAAATCAGTTTGGTCATTATTAAGGAGTGTTGCGGATTACATAAACGGCAGAACAATGAACAAAATACCTTATATTATTTAGTAACGTCCCTCTTTTCATGAACTGATGTGGGTGATGTTTGACTTTCACCTTTTCAGAGCTGATAAAATAATTGCTTAAGTACTGGCGTCGATATTATCTACTACCGCATTACCTCATATCTGTAACCTTGTGCCTGCCTGAGAAATCATTAGTACTGAATGGGTAGGTACATATCAATTGAGGGCAGATTGATAGAGCTTTAGGCAGAATGTTTTCTGTGGTATCATTGCATACAATTCTAATTTCAGTTGAAATAAAATAGCTTTTCTGTCCTGTACACTTAGTGTGCTGCAACTAATATGATCCACAAATTCCAGAGCCATTTGAACGTCAGAAAAATTTCTCTGTGGTACTTCTTCCGGCCATTTACGTTTTGAGCTCAAATCTGAGGTCAACATCGCTTCTCAATCCCTCGGGATTGATAAGGTAAACTACCGCCAGTCAAGTAATGCACTTGATGGGCTAAAAATTTCATAACACTTTCATCTCATATTTTCTGGCTTTGTGCCAAAATTTGAATACGTTCTAAATTCAAATTCCGCCAAGGCCGTTTTTGCCTTTCATTCTTTAGGAGTCGATAAAAATAAAGTATCAGTTGAACACTCGAAATTTCTTGCTTTGTGACTATAGAAAAAACAGTTATCATTATTATTATTATTATTATTATTATTATTATTATTATTATTATTATTATTATTATTATTATTATTATTATTATATCGTCATTACTATATCATCATTATTAGCACGCCGAGCAAAATGCTTAGCGGTATTTCGTCTGTCTTCGCGTTCTCAGTTCAAATTCCGCCGAGGTCGACTTTGCCTTTCATCCTGTCGATGTCGAGGTCGATGAAATAAGCATTAGTCGCGTACTGCGGTCGATGTAATCGACTATTTCCCTCCCCAATTTCAGGCCCTGTGTCTATAGTAGAAAGGATTATTATTATAATTATTATCAAGCTTGCAGGATCGTAGCATTCCGTTCGTCTACGTTCTGAGTTCAAATTCCACTGAGGTCGACTTCGCCTTTCATACTTTCCTGGTCGTTGAAATAATTACTAGCTAAGCACTGGTGTTGATGTAATCAACTTATCTTTTCCACGAAACTTCAGGTGTCGTGCCGATAATAGAAAGGATTATTATTATAATTATCATTGCTTTGTCTGAAATGTTGCTATTCTCATATATAGTTACGTGTTGACCTCAAATTTTCCTCTCGATATGATAAAGACACTCAGATATTAGCTAAAAAGAATCAACTATTCACTCCTCCTTGTCTATCTTTTAGCCTCAGAATAATTATTTTACGATTATTCATATAAGATAAACAGACGTAGAATAAATTGATATTTGAACATATATCATCCACTTAGCAGCTTATATACAAACACGGTTTCCGTAAAGCCTTTTGACTCGCTTATTATTGTCACAGGTCGACACAGTGACCCCTCTTATATTCAATGATATGAATTTGATAAAAGCTGTAATTGGCAAATACTTATCAATGTAAAGTAAACTATTTCAAAATGCTTTTCAACTTACCAGTTTCTAGTTTTCGACCGATAATAAACAATGGAATTTCTAACACCACATATTCATAATCTTTCAAAGATCGGCAAGAAAAACTCAGAGTAACCAAATATGAAGATTCAGCTTTCAATAGGGAGAATTTACGAAAAAAAAAAAAAACAACAGATGAAGACAGGTGGTGTAAAAAACAAATGGATGTATTAGTTTAACGCTCGGGAATAGAGAAGGTCGTTGACGTTTCGAGCTACGCTCTTCAACTGAAAGGAACACAGAAATAAATAAGGAGAGAAACAAGGAGAGAAAAAAAATATCCATATATATATATATTTCTTTATACACACACACACACACACACACACACACACTCCGCATTCACATCTACGTAAATATGTGTGCGCACGCGCGTATGTTTATGTGACAGAGAGAGAGAGGGGGGAGAGTGTGTGAAAATATATCTTTCTTTGAACAAAATGAACACTATACAGTTTGTTGCAATAGAAATATCAGTTGTGTAGTGTTTAAACGACGTTTTAAGATAACAATAGCAGACGATACCAGCAAGAACGTCTAAAATATTAAACCGAATGAAAGACCTCAGTTCTTCGATATATCAGTACGGTAAAGATGTTTCTGTACAGACTTTATACCAATTGCAAGTATTTATTGAACATTAAGTTGGTATTATCTGAAGATTAAGTAGATTAAGTAGAGCGTTGTAGCGTGATACTCGTCATGAAATATAATATTTTCTTAATGTCCTTTGGGAAATTTTCCTAAAGGATTCTGTCATGTCCTTTTATAGAAAGGAATAAGACGCATCTACGTTTCGCGTGTAATATCAATATATTGCATAGATTAACTTTGAACCTTATAACTATCGCATGGCAAATGTTTAAAGGGTTTATCTAGGGATACAAACAGTGAACTCTAAATTGGGATTTCAGCAAAGCAAGCAAAGATATTGATCAATCTAACAATATATATATATATATATATATATATATACACACACATACATATACATATAGGAAATATTTTTGCTTCTTTTTACTTTTTTCTACTTTGGTTTGCATCCAACCAATGCCATCGATCAATATAATCAATATCATTGATTGTTAAGTGTACTTATTTGAAATGAGGGAAAGTGAATGTCTTTGTACCCAGAGAAATTGACGTCTTCCCACTAGGT
This sequence comes from Octopus bimaculoides, assembly GCF_046866305.1. Taxonomy (NCBI): domain Eukaryota; kingdom Metazoa; phylum Mollusca; class Cephalopoda; order Octopoda; family Octopodidae; genus Octopus; species Octopus bimaculoides. The sequence continues at coordinate 20,344,979 of NC_142930.1, read as the reverse complement.
ACTAATATCCTATATAATTTAAGGGCCGGGAGACTGCTTTTATGAAAGCAATACATTTTTCAGGCGCATTAGGAATGTAGCTCAAATGAAATACTATTAACCGGCTATTGAAAACTGCCTTCAAAATACATTTTCTTTTGTTTACATCATTCATTCATATCTATTAATATCAAAATATTTAAGCTTAACTTAGAACACTTATATCATACATCACATAAAATGTAAAGCTGGGTGTTAGTAGGAAAAGCGTATATCTGCTGGAGGGGAAGACCCGTTAGAGTGTTCCTTATATTTATATTATTGTATTTTCCATAGGAGGAAGAATTTACGATCGGTAGATTAAATGGCTGACAATTCATTTCGCACTGATGTCAAATTTTTCTTTCTTTTCTTCCTCTGGGATCGATAAAAATAACTATCGCGCATGTGCAGAAATCTTTTTAATCGACTGAACTTCTTTATAGCTATCTGACTATGATGATGGAATTCATCTCTAAGAAGAGTCACACGAGATATAAACGATCAAAATACATTATGATAGTTATGATTCCCCGAAATGCGTCACCCTTGTGCACTATTTCCAATATTTCGATAATTTAGAAATCGTTTTTCCCATTAACTTATTCTTTTTTTTTTATTTTGTTTATTATAAATATATAAAGCTCAAATTTATACTGCCATTAAAACGCGTGGTATTCTTCTCCACCATCATCACCACCTCTTCTTCTTCTTCTTCTTCTTCTTCTTCTTCTTCTTCTTCTTCTTCTTCTTCTTCTTCTTCTTCTTCTTCTTCTTCTTCTTCTTCTTCTTCTCGTTCTTCTCATTTGAATTATTACTTAACACAATATCAATGGCCTTACGGAAATACTATAGACTGGACTTCATATATCTTAGGTATTTTAGCTGCTATGTTCGAATGCTTTGAAATGAATTTGCTTTCATGTCATCGATGTAGATAAAATTAAGTAACCAGCAAATATGACAATTCTACGGTAATGTAAAGATATATCCTAAGTCCTCTTCGTTGTCATCATCATCATCATCATCGTCATCATCATCATCATTATACATTCATTCATTCATTTACTGCTAATCCTCCACCTCATCATATTCTTCACCTATTTCCCATTCTCCTAACTTACCCTCGTCAACATCTCCGCCACAATCCGCACTAACGCTACTACTGTCACTATCACCACTTCTTTCTCCCCCTTTTTCTCTTCTTTATCATCATCATCATCATCATCATCATCATCATCATCATCATCATCATCATCATCATCATCATCATCATCATCATCACCGTCATCATGAACATTTAATGTGTTGGTTATTGAACTTCACCTCAATATATTAAATATTAATGATATCAGATGTTAATTGTGTAATGATCTAATCTTTACAATAGCCGTACGCTACACATAGTGCATATTTACAGCTAGTTGGACTCGGGTCTTGAAAGTCAAAACCCATTCTTGATTAATACCACGCTCCATTGGTGGCTTGAAATTATATATATAATTATATATACTCTTCTTATTGTTTGGCCCCCATTTATCTATTCTTGTTTCTGGCAGTGTATATATAAAAAAAACTACTTTATTCAAAGAGTAGAGTTTCTTGTCAATAGGTCAACATGTCATTTCAAGGAATGTGGCTGTCATTTCTAGTACGATTATTGAGCTCCCTTTTAGGAGTGTCCAATTTGTAACAGTGCTTTTTTATTTTTGTCCCCATCTCAAAAATCATCCTGCGGATCTATGATCCAATTTATTTGCTATATATAACTTATATATATATATAGCTTTATTTGCTATTTATTTGCTATATATAACTTATATTGCCCAACATTTAATTTTTAAGACACACGGTGTGATCTAAAGGAAATGTGTCGGCTACTTCAAACAATACAATGGACAATGCTGAAAATCCTTGATGTTCTCAAAATAGTGGCAAGTTGTTTCTGATGGTAATCACTGAATAGCTAGCTGAATAGCCATTGGCATCTTTTCTTTCAGCTGATAATTGACAGTGAAAAGAAAACGAAAAAAAAGAAGAGAGAGAGAGAGAGAGAGAGAGAGAGAGAGAGAGAGAGAGAGAGAGAGCAAGAGAGAAAAAATAAGCAGATGTTTATGAGGTCCAATACATGAGTTCCGTTCAATCAAACACACACATTGGAAATACAGGCATATGTTTGTGTGTGTGCGTGCGTGCAAGCTAGTGTATGCACAATTATATGTATATATATATATATATATATATATATATATATATATATATATATATATATATACATACATATATACATACATACATACATATATATATATATATGTATATATATATATATATATATATATATATATATATATATATATATATATATATATATATATATATATATATATATATATATATATATATATATATATATATATATACGTACGCCGCTATATGTATATATAAATCCAAAGAATGGAATAAGAACGTAATGGACGACAATAAAAACATACGGATAGATAGACGATACGAAGACGGACAGGAAAAAACAAGGACGGATCATTCGCGGCCTTCTATTCAATCAATTTTCCAAATTATCATTACAGTTTCAGCCTGTAAGACTTGAGATTGTCCAAAATCGGTTGGCTCCGGAGAGTTTGAATACAGCAAAATCAGTTCATTTACATAACCGTCGATTACGTAATGCCTACGATCGTTTCAATAATACCTTCATTTAGTTTACAATTAACAATTTGCGTTATGAATTCAGAAGGCAGAAGTCTCTTCAGGGCCATAATCGGAATATTTATTTTTACATCCTAATAGATTGAGTGTTAGTTAATGACTAAGATAGCGGCATGCGCATTTTTCTCTTTTGTGAGTGTGTGTGAGCATTTTCGCCTTTAAGTTTAATTGTCGTATGTCTTCTTTGTGTGTGTGTGTGTGTGTGTGTGTATGTGCACGTGTGTGTGTGTTTGTGTGTGTGTGTGTGTGTGTGTGTGTTTGTATGTGTGTGAATGTGTGTGTGTGTGTTTGTGTGCTTGTGTGTGTGTGTGTGTGTGTGTGTGTGTGTGTGTGTGTGTGTGTGTCTGTGTGTGGAGTTCTGCTCTAGAATTAGCCCAAATTTTAAGCAGGACAGTGGCTAGCTGGTGTCTTGGGGAATTTAGGTCAAATACTACCATACCCTAAAGTAATTTATATTGGCTTTTAGAGTCGGGATGTTGTGTTATTCTCTACCTACTTGCCGAATAAAAAAACTATATAATATACATATCTATATATTTATTTATTTTTATTATCCAAATCTAATTATTTTATTTCAATTTATATTTATAATTACGTTTAGAGAATTTTCATTTAATTTCATAATTTAATATCTTTTATTTTCTAGGTTTATTAGTTTTCTTAGTTTTGGGTTAATATATGTTTTCTTACTAATTGTATCTATTTCAATAGGGGTTTGATTTTTTATGCATCACGTGTACAGGGCTAGATTTTAACAAATGGTTTTTCCATTGGTGAGTATACGTATCACTATAAGATTTGTTCCTACGCATCTTTTATCTGTCATCTTTTAGTGATTTCAGCCCAAGGCTGAGGTCATGCTAGTACACCACCTGTAGTTACTCGTTGTTGTTTCCGTTTTTGTTTTTGGTGAAGCAGCGAATTGGACGGAGCCGCTCTTCTTTGCGTCTCCTGCCGCGATGTGGGTTCATCTGCTATCTCAGATAGAAACCTGCCCAGAGGTTCCTTGAAAACATCCACATCAACATTGTAGATAGGGAAGACGGGATCTTTGGTATGACAGTATAGCTATCACTTCCAAAATTGAGAGCTAAACCCTCCAAGATCTTTCACATATATATCACCGCATATATCTCACGTCTTCTCTCTAGGGAATAGAGATTGAGCTCCTTTAGCCTCTCTCAGTAGCCCATCTTTTGCATCGAATCAACCTTCTTTGTGCATAGGCGCTGGATTGCTTCGAGTTCCACAGTTTGTTTCACACTCTGTGGGGACCATAGTTGGGAGCAGTAGTCCAGACGGCTGAGAATGAATGTCTTCCATAGGAGTAGCAGGGCCTCCCTTTTCCTGTTTCTGAATGTCCTCTGAATCCGTCCAGCCACTCGCCTGTACAGTGTTGCCATCTTGGCAATATGCACATGGAATGTTGCATCATTGCTCATGTGAATCTCTAGATCATGCACCGAGTCTGGGATCATATTACCTTCTGGTCCAGTGAATTCCGATTTTAGCCTGGGGTTGGACCGATAGTGGAGTGCCTGAAATTTCATAGCATTGAACAGCATGTTATTTTTGTTAACCTATTTGTAAATTTCATGCAGGTCTTTCTGCAGTTTTATGATGTCCTCTGGGTTCTTAACTACCTGCCATACTTTTGTGTCGTCAACATAATTGGTCAGACTGGCTGACTGTACCGCGGATGGCATGTCTGAGAGGGCCACCACAAATAGTAGTGGCCTCAGTACAGTTCTCCGTGGGACTCCGCTGAGAAAGGTGTTTCTTCAGAGTGAGCGCCATTGGCTACAACTGTATCACTCCTGCCCTTTACAAAACCATGTACCCACTCTCCCAGTTTCCCGTAATACCAAGGTTTCGCAACTCCTGACACATCATGCAATGATCAACCTTGTCGAAGGCCTTGGCAAAGTAGAAGTATATCACGTCTATAGCTGACTGGTTTAGCTGTTGCTTCTGTACCTAGTCAAAGTGCTGCAGCAAATGTGTGAGGCAGCTCCTCCCTGGACGGAAGCCACGTTGCGTGTTTGTGAGAAGGGTGTTTTCTTCTAGGAACGTGATGAGCCTTTTTATGACAATGCGTTCCATTCTCTTGCTTACATGTGAGGTCAGAGAGATGGGCTTGTAGTTTTTAGCATCTTCTCTGCTCTGTCCCTTATGGACAGGACATATTATAGTCTCTTTTATCATGTTGGGAAGTTTACCACATGCAAGGAAACTCTGGCAAAAGATCTGCAGTGGCTTTGCAAGAGCCATTTTACATGTCTTTAAGAGAACAGCCGGGAGTCCATCTGGGCCTATTGCTGAGTTTGATCTCATCTCATCAATGGTCTATATTAGCTCCTCTTCTGTTATATTGATGTAATCGATGGTTGCCTCTTTTCCGAATGGATTCGTTACATTGAAAATCTCATTCGGCTTGCTTATTTGCATACTTTATACTGGAGAAGTGAAAACACATCGGAATTGTTTATTTGGTGCTTCACTTAACTTCGCCGGGTCTGCAGTTAGTGAGCCGGTTTTACCAAATAGCGGCCCTGTCACATAGCGTACTGAGGCAGACTCCTTTGCCAACGTGTGGAAGGATTTCGGATTTATTATGTTTTCGACTGCCTCTGTCTGTCTACTAGCAGAAAGAAGACAGACAGATAGGTAAATAGATAGATAGATATATAGATAGATAGATAGATATATAGATAGAAAGAAAGATAGATAGATAGATAGATAGATAGATAGATAGATAGATAGATAGATAGATAGATAGATAGATAGATATGTATATATATATATATATATATATATATATATATATATTTATATTTATATATATATATATATACATATCTATCTATCTATCTATCTATCTATCTATCTATCTATCTATCTATCTATCTATCTATCTATCTATCTATCTTTCTTTCTATCTATCTATCTATCTATCTATTTACCTTTGACTGAACACTATTCAATTTTTTTTCTCCGTGTTTTTCTCCTTGTCTCCGTATTCTTTCTGTTGAAGAGCGTAGCTCGAAACGTCAAAGACTTTCCGTATTCCCGAGCGTCATACTAATATATACTTTTGTTATTTACACCACCTGTCCTCGTCTGTTGTTATTTTTTGTATATTCTCCCATATATATAAGTATACATACATGTGTACACGCACACACATGCACTGGCACACACATCAATTATTTAGGAAAAGAGTGATATTTTACTTCGCTTTTTAGCATTCATAATTGAGGCCGTAATTGAAGACAAGGTGTATCCATACATAAGTTAGTTTTAAAGTAATTTATAATTCATAAACTTTGAAATAACTGGGGGGGGGGGATTACAACAAATTATAGCTGATTATTTTGTCAACATTAAGTCTATATGATAATGTCATAAACGATGCCGGTAACTGTCTGTCTGTCAGGGCAGTAAACAGTCATTAGCATGATTAAAATTGTCTCTTTATTGCCGTGTGCTATTTTAATCATAACCTAGAGCTGTTATGAGAGATTTCGATCATAATAATAATAATAATAATAATAATAATAATAATAATAATAATAATAATAATAATAATAATAATTATAAATAATTCTTGTAATTTTTATTTATCTATTAGCATTATTATTAGTGTTACTATTTGTGTTGTAGTTGGTTGAGTTAGTTGATCATATTTCGTCTAAATCCGCCCATGTATTGTAATTTTTGTATCTGAAGTTACATGAAAAACGGGTTTAAATCGGAACACCTAAATAAAGGCATAGATATTTTAATTTTCGCCTCCTTTTAAGGAAATATTTTCTTTTCTAATACTCCTCTCCAAACAAAATAGGTACACCATTTATATATCCTACGAATAAAATCAATTCTAAGAAAATCGCACAAAAACACACACGTTTCTATAATAAACAAAAGTAAATACAATTCTAAGAAAATCGCACACAAACACACACGTTTCTATAATAAACAAAAGTAAATACAAAGGAAATATTTTCAATTCATCAGCAGAATTTTTTTTTTTTTCATAGAAAGAAACAATTAATAATTGTCAGACAGAATAGAACATCATTTTAAACAATATAAACATCATAAGGATAATAGCAACAATAATGATCACTCACACACATATGCACACACTAACACACACACACATACTGTCACAAACACCAATACTAACAGGCCTATGCTTTAAGCACAGCACATAAATGAATGGAGAATCCTGAATTAAGAACCAGGTAAAGCGTTTGCAGTCTTTGTTTTGCTGGGGTTACCTAAAACAGACGGCTCCTATATATCTATGATCAAGCAGAGAAAACGTCTGCCAAAAAGAACTATTGAATAAGTAGATGTGCATCCAAAGGAAATGGCATTACAGTCTCTTGATAACAGCATCTGCAACATTCTCACATACACACATTGTTTACCAAAACAGTTTCGAATGCAGATCAGACCCTATTGTTCATAACTGTACTATCAAATAAACAAAGTATTTCCTGGAACATTGTATTACGAAAACAAGTGCCAAGTGTTCTTGTGGTCAGAGCTATTAGCGAGGAACGAAGAAAATGAAAAATAATTCCCATATGCCTTGTCAAATCTACAGGCGATTTCCTTGCGCAATCAAAGGAGTAATTGGAAGGAGCCCTAGCAATTACAAAGGATCCAATTACTTTCATTGGGAGAAACAGGTCATATAGAATGATATCCTTTCCTTTACAGTCAAGTTTAGAAAGGAATGGCAGAGTGGAGAGGTGTAGACAATCTCACCCTAATAAATTTGGAAAAAGGTGTGCGAATGTAGTGAGAATGACCAGAATGAGTGGACGTACATATGTCTCTAAGCTGAAAACTACAGAAGAGAGCCAATTACTTGCCACGATACTCCAGGTGAGTAGAGTAACATAGCATCTATTGTATTCCTTGGTCGCTCCTTGGTAGTTTTTTAACCTATTGGTGAATTTTGTGGTTATAATTTTTTGGCTGTTATCCTTTTATTATTTACAGGTATTTATGTAAATACCCATTTATGTAAATACCCATTGTCTTTGTAGTGACCGAAATGGTTGTTTTGCGCATGGCTTGGAAAGGAAAAGAGAGGAAGGTGAGAGAGGGAAATGCTGCTTGCCAATGAATTTGTAAAAAGGTAGCTGACAGGGTAAATGGACCTAGTCTAAGCAAGCAGCGGCAGATTGGAGAACAACAGTTCGGCGAGGGACTATGACACTCGTGGTCAAAGTGAACCTGGACCTCTAGGCTTTTTTCAATGACCCTAATTGGAAGTTTTTCGGTATTAGAAGTACTGCATCAGTTACATGCTCCCACTCAATTCACCTTTCTTTCTCGCTATCGTTTATGTAAAATAACAAACAATTTTTAAACAATCCTCCTAATGTCTCTCTTACCTGACGCCCCTGTGGAAAATAAAAGTTGGATGTTGAATGTCTCCCACGATAAATAACAACCAAGTATCAAAGCTTATAGTGTGCGGAAAGAGACTCTGTGAGACCTCTGAGAGCAGGCTGCTGTCCGCTCTTATCAGAATCTACTGGAGCAAACAAGACCAAACATTCTGGGAAGTAAAACGATATTAATAATCTTTTCTACTATAGGCACAAGGCCTGAAATTTGGCGGGAGGGGAGTAGTCAATTACATCAACCCCAGTGTTTTACGGGTACTTAATTTATCGACTATGAAAAGATGAAAGTAAAGTCGACCTCGATATAATTTGAACTCAGAACGTATCGACGGACGAAATACCGCTAAGCATTTTCCCCATCAGATTAACGATTCTGCCACCTCGCTGCGTAAATAATAATAATAATAATAATAATAATAATAATAATAATAATAATAATAATAATAATCCTTTCCGCTAAAGGCACAAGGCTTGAAATTTGGGGGGAGGGGACTAGTCGATTATATCGACTTTAGTGCTTCAATAATCATAACAATAATAATAGTAATAATAATAATTTTTTCTCGTATAGCTACAAGGCTTGAAATTTTGCAGGAGGGTGTTAGTTAATTACATCGATCCTTAGTCCTTCCGATATCGATGTACTAAAGTACCAATCAAGTAGTAAAGTCGACACATTTGACTATACTCATCTTATTTTGAGGCCTTGTGTCAAGATAAAATTTATTATTACTATCATTATCTTTATTTTAATTTTTCATAATAGCAAGGTTCTACGTAACAAAATGATTTCACTTGCATCTTCCTTACCAAGACTAAAGATCATCCATAATGTTGTCAATACCTTTTTAATCATTATTATCAATATTGTTATATGAAATTACTAAAACAAAAATTGACTTAACAAAGTTGTATATCAGTTTGTGTAATTCATTCTTGTTTTAAACAGACAACAATGAATTTGGAGGAGCCCCAACGATGCCACAGCCTTTAGACTAAAACACGCAAAACACGCAAGAGTAATAAGATTTGTGTAATATTAAATATTCTGTGTATTAAACATAGTTTCACACACACCACACACACACACATATACATATATTCATACATGTATAACTTTAGATGATACTGATGTGTGTGTGAGTGTGTGCGTCCGTTTGTATGTATGCGTGGGTGAAGAGAGAAGTATACATATGTATATATATACTATATATATATATATATATATATATATATATATATATATATATATATATATATATATATATATATATATATATATATATATATATATACTATATATATATACTATATATATATATACTGGCAGAATCATTAGAGCGCCGGGTGTAATGCTTAGCGGTATTTCGTCTGCCGTTACGTTCGAAGTTCAAATTCCGCCGAGGTCGACTTTGCCTTTCATCCTTTCGGGGTCGATAAATTAAGTACCAGTTACGCACTGGGGTCGATGTAATCGACTTAATCCCTTTGCCTGTCCTTGTTTGTTCCCTCTATGTTTAGCCCCTTGTGGGCAATAAAGAAACAATATATATATATATATATATATATATATATATATATATATATATGTATGTATATATCCATATATATATATATATATATATATATATATATATATATATATATATATACATAAGCACATATATGTCCATAAATAGTGGGTGGAGCATATTCTACGAATATGTAAATAATCTGTTCATCATGCTATTAATCTCAACTAATATCCAAAGTGCTGTTGCTAATCTCAACTCTACAATCTCAGCACTATTCAATGAAACAATGTTACTTCTGATCAAATGTATATTAGACACCATAATTATGATTATTACTGACAATTTTAGCAGATGTCAGTTGTGGTACATTTAACAAACAAAATATTTATTATGCAAAAGTTACACATGTAGTGATAATTACAATTTTAGCAAGTATTCTCCAATTAGCGTCAGCATTTTAGGAAGAATTCCTGAAAAAACAACATTGTAGTAATCGACAAGTTACTAAGTGTAATATAAGTATGGTTTCGGAAAAAAAAATCACTAAAATATTTATTGTCGCCTATAACTGCCTGGTAAATTAGCTGATGATCGTGACTCTACCTAAACTTTAAATTGCGTCTGCAATATTCATGGAAATGGAAAAAATATATACAGTTCGCTACTAAATTCTATAGCAAAATGTGATCCGATGAAGAGTAAGCAACTAAGAAGGTTT
>NC_142930.1:20324573-20329573 GCF_046866305.1 Octopus bimaculoides | reverse complement strand
AGTGTAAGGCAGATTACTCTATGGTGAATCTACAGGGAATTGCCTCTCTGATTTTTGACACAATATTTGATCGGCCATATTCCTAAATTTTGATTCTGCTTTTGAGGGGTTGACAAGACGAGGCATCAATACCATCCAAATAAAACGTGTTTTATGGGTGCATGTTAATTTCAAAATGTCAACGAAATGCTTATGCAATGGCTAGAATATTCCGGACCAGTTATGATCTAGGAATTTAGAAAGGGTGTGAAAGCACTTTACAGATATGTGCGTATGTGTATGTATATATATATATATATGTATGTGTGTGTGTGTGTGTGTGTGTGTGTGTGTGTGTGTGTGTGTGTGTGTGTTTGTGTGTGTGTGTGTGTGCGCGTGTGTGTGTGTGTGCGTGTATATATATATATATATATATATATATATATATATATATACATACATGCATACATACGCGTTGAATCAACTCCTGTAAAGAAGTAATACAAATAAATATACAGTAATATGTACACTCACACTCGGAAGAATCTAATTATGTACAGATGCACACACGCGCATACATACATACATACAGACAGACATACATACGTATGTACCTACATATGTATATATATACGTGTGCGTGTACGCGCGTGTGGTGTACGCGTGTGCGTCATTTAATGCAGCATGAAATGGAAATCGCATTTGTTCAGGTGTATTATAGATAATGAATCAATAAGTACCTATCTGCGTATCTTCCAAGCATTTTCACCTCTCTCTCTCCCTTTGTCTCTCTCTCTCTCTCTCTCTCTCTCTCTCTCGTAATCTTTCTTATCCACTATCATGTATTAGCACCACAACCGCCGCCATCATCACCACCACCAACAACAACAGACATGTTTCTCGTTGTAGATCACATCTATTTTTATACCAAAATTGACTGCTTGATTGAAACCATATTTTGAACTTATTTTTCCGATTCACAAAAGAAACCAAAATAAACTAAAAACCTGAAAAGATCAACAAACAACAAATATAAACATAAACAAGTTATAAAATATTTCCTAAGTGAGTTAGCATTCTTATATTTTTACCTACATTTCTATTTTGTTTGTGTTATTTCGAACATATGATATTGTAATAATGAACTTCAACGCAATTATCACTTCAAAAAAAAAAAAAAGACAATACAAAATAAGTTGCATTTATAAGAGCAGCCAAGTCGATAATTATCTACCATTTTCTGTTTCATCTATGAATCATCACAACTCTATCAGTTAATCTAAATGTCGAGATTACAACTGCTGATTATACACTTATGCCCTATATCAGTGTATATGTCTATCACTGTTATATGTCTATATGTATATCACTATTAGCTTTGTTTTCTGTTTTGCTTTGATGTCTTTCTCACTTCTCTCCTATACATATACAAACATATAATATATATGACACACACACACACACACACACACACACGAATATAGAGATTGATAGATATAGATAAATTGATACATACATATGTGTGTGTATGTATGTTATTAGTATACAATGTATAATTATAGGTGAATATGCTTATATATACACATGTGTGTGTGTGTATTTATATATATGTATGTATACATATATTGTACAATTATTGGTGACTATCTTTATATATATATATATATATATATATATATATATATATATATATATATATATATATATATATATATATATATATATATATATATAAGACATTTTAAGATCCTCAAAGATCAGAACTTAACTGCAGCTCTTGGTGGTCCAAAGCAAATATGCAATTCATGTGGGTGCCTCTTCAAAATGTTGCCTAGTTTAAAAAGCCACATTTGGCCATGATAGATCTAAGGTGTAAGTACGAGAGGTGTTCAGACTCTGCATAAAAAGTAGGCAACCACCATATATATATATATATATATATATATATATATATATATATATATATAAAATAAGACAAGGTAGAAAATGTTAAAATAATATTATCATGAAGAACATTTTAGTACCGGTTTCAGTCTTTGTGACTTTTTCAAATTAGAATAAAGTATGGAAAGCAATTAAGTTGTGTAAAAATTAAATTAAATGTTTTTTTATAAATATTTCCATAGTTTTTAAATGCAAGGGACATTTTATTTTTTTTCTGTCTGTCTCTGTCTTTCTTTTTTACAGAAAAAAGTAAAATCTACCTTGTTTAATTTTCCTTCTACATATCAACTGGTGTGTTCCTTGTCAACCTTCTACATATATATAGAGGATATATATTAGAGGATATAACGGCAAAGGTAGCCGATAGGAAGAGGAGGGGTAAAGGAAAGAAAAAGCAGAAACCAAATAAATGAAAAATATAGAACGATATGTAGATTAAAAAAAGCCTAAAGTCTCAGAAAAAGATATATCTAGCGGAAGTGAAATGTAATAAGGAAATCAATGTTCAAATTATATATAATGGTAGATATCGCTTATATGAACTGAAAGGTATGTTTCTTGCAATGTTTACATCGATAAGCACGCTCTATAACCATGATTAGAAGGGGATGTTTAGAAAAAAGAATAAAAAATAATTCACAATTACAGAGATGACAAAATTCCTTGACTTTATCATAAGGGAACGAAATTGAGAAAATCAACCAATCTAAATTAAATTGTTTATTATGGTCTTTTAGATACCAAATTAATTTACTAAGCCCTGTACCGTTACGTTTATTACTATCCCTAAATGTAGAGTAATGATTAGAAATTTTTTTAGATAACTGAAAAGAAGAACTACCCATATACAAAAAGACATGAAGTAATTTTACACTTGTATTTTTAATTTTAGAATTACTAGACATAAACTTAATTCTGTTGGAATTGATTTCAGAGACAATAACCTTGTTATTAATATTTCTAGGAGGATGGTTGGTATTAGCTAAATTAATGTTAGTATTAGTAAATTGATTCTTATTTAGTAGACTAATATTATGTGAGGAGATAATTTGTAAGAGATTCTTTTGTTTTGGAAAAACCAATCCTAACCGTATGTGAGTTGATAATAGAGTAATGACTAGAATTCTTTGGAAAATTCCTAATAATGGCTTCCCGAAACTGCAAAGGAAGATTAGATTTAATTTGCCTCCCATAAGGAATAATCAACCAAATAGTTTTGCTATTATTTGCCTTATTTTTAGTGTAACTATCTTTAAAAGACATGGATTTACTTTTAGAATGAACAAATGGGTTTAAATAACAGTTATCTCCCATCTTCGGTTTGGTGTCGGCGTATAAATTAAAATTGATATCGTTTATATCCTTACAACTAGATTTCATGTCTCCATTACTAAACGTAGAATAAGATTGAGTGGAATTAATGTAGGTAACTTTATCTGTATAACCTGCTTTAAGTAAGACAGAGTTATATAATTCAAATTTGTCTTTAATATATATATATATATATATATATATATATATATATATATATATATATATATATAAATATATATATATATACATTTATATACTTATTACATACAAGTGCGTGTATGTATGTACACAAGTATATATTGCATAATCATAGGTGAATATATTTGTCAGGACGAGATAAGTAAGAAATTAATTCTAAATATTTTTTGAGGTATCGAATGTGATGTGCGGTTGCCACATGAAATACCAAACGCACCTTTCTTAGTTTAAGAAGGTAAGTATAATTTCAGAGTGATCCGCCTGCTACTTCTATTAGATCTGATCCTCACGTGGAATCTTACTTGTTGGCCCATGTATATCACCTTAAATACAATGTGTACGACTGCGTTTAATTACTACCTAAATGCCTTCAAATACAAAAGCAAAATAGCTCACTTGGTCTGACAATCAGGATTTTAATCTCGATTACTATACAACCATCAACCCACGTCAAACTGTGTTTTCTTTCTCTGTCTTTAATTATGCCACACTTATACCTTATTTCCCTGGAACTTTCGATAACTCTGTACTCACTCCAAGCCTCAGCAGCTCATATTCCTCCTCACTGCGACTAAATGTGCATAAAACCTGTATTATTATCTTTCATGAGCTCGAGATGAAATTTTAATTTCTCTTCGGTTCACACAGTTATGTCTTTTCTCACAAGTCTACGAAGGATCGTGCATTTCCATGTAACAATATATGATAAAATACACGTCCTAAACTCGCCTTCCCAGTACTATTAGACACATAACGACTTTCTTGATAGTGAGCTGGCAGAATTATTAGAGTGCCTTAAATATGTATTGCGATATTTGAACGAGCTTTTTCAATTTTGAGTTCTAATCCGATCGAGGTCAACTTTATTTATCAACCTGCCGGGATCGAAAAAGTAAGTACTAATGAAGAAAGGGAATCAGCGATACAGACTAACTTCCACCCATCAGAATTGCTAGATTTGTTTTTATTTTAATTTCAAAGCCAGTGTGTTTTGTAATAGAAAATTCTATTCGGTGGCAGTTAAACTAAAAATATACATATAAACTAAAAATATAGACCTAAAGACAGTAAGAAACTCAACAATGAAAGGCCTTTAATTCACCCTACTTACGTATGTGCGAAATTACAACCCTGACATATTGATATCTTCTATAAGGGAAAGTTTATTTAGTGCTTCAGCAATAGTGGTAGGAAAATAATGCATTTATGTATATTATCTAATTTGCTGATCTGTTCGGAAAAGGTTAAGCTTTTAAGTACGAAAAGTTCGAAGCCTGCTGTTTCAATTTCTGAATGAATCCAAGCTATTCTATTTTTAATATTGGTCTTAAATTTTGGCATAAGGTCAGGAACTTCGTGGGAGAGGGTTATTCGATTACATCAGCATCAGAATTTTAGCCTTAAATAACTACCAGTTGAGCGTCTGGTCGATGCAATCAACTCACACCCTTCCCTGAACTTGCTGGTCCTCTGCCAAAATTTGAAACCAATATTAATATGCTATGTTATATAAGGCGGTGAGATGGCAGAATCTTTATCGCGACGGACACAATGTTTAGCGGTAT